>NC_133896.1:85669268-85969652 GCF_964199755.1 Larus michahellis | reverse complement strand
TTCTGCAAACAGAAGAACTCATGAAGCAATGTCTTTGTTTTGAGCTGCGCCTGTGTGGATTATCTGCCCTCTAACAAGCGTTATATTTACACTGTAAGCCTTTTCCTCCTTGGAGGGCAACTCCTTTAAGTTTCTCTCCACTACCTGACTGCCAGTATTCATGATACCTCTAGGAATGTAACGTATATCAGACTTCTCCTCTAGCAAATATGACTGAACTTGGCCAGCAGGTTCAAAAGTTGTTGGTGAGGACTGAGGGAGAAAGAGGGAGAGGGAGAAAAGAGGAGACTGACAAAAAATGAAACACAGAGGATGATCTCATAAACTTTGTCTCCTTGGGAAACCATGAAAGTATGATCGGTACAGTTCAACTGTAATACATAAAAGCTGGATTAGAGTAATGCCTTTTCCTCATCCTTTCACATGCCACAAATATTGAATATTTATTTAAACAAAATCCTTATTATAGCTTCTAGAAAAACTATGAAATAAACGTTGGTAACTAGGATATATACATATGGGCTGCAGAGCACAAAAGCAGTCCACTCTCACCTTGCAGACCGTATCTGTCAGCTCAACAAACACAAATGAAAATCAACTCAGCTTACTTACACTTATATGCACAGGATCAATGGAATGGTGAGTGATCTTTGCAAAGACAAAGATCAAAGAGGGGAAAAGTATAAGAAAGGCCGGTGTGCACGCACAAACTGTTTTCATCAAACCCCTATAATGTAGTCATATCAAAACAGACTTTCTTAAGATGTATGACTTGGGATTATGACCCTTCCAAAGCACCAAAATCCTGTGGGCTGAAAGAAATTCAAAATAAATTAGAAAAAAAAAGTAAAAAGCTAACAACTTAAAATATACTACGTATGTGTATTTCTATGTATGCATAATATGGCAAAGTACTTTTCTCAGAGAGAAAAAACCAATTTAAACAGGCTTAAGTTTGGGGAAAATCTTTCTTCCACATAGCAATAGAAGTGGATAGTTTCAGTCTAAGTCAAAACATTTTGCAAAGCTATAAACATTTAAAAAAATGAAGATGAGAGTGAGAATTGAATCCCTTTTCACTCTAGGCATTGCTCCATATACCGTCTCGAATTATGCAAGTATATTCAAAGACAGATTTTCAAAGAAGCTGACAAACAAGAAGAAACTCAGCAGGGGCAACTGTAAATAACACTTTGGATAACACTTCTATGCCTAGTGAACAGAAAACAACAGATTTCTTAGTGCTGGATGCTGATCACATCTGAAAATCTGCCTTAAATAAACATAAGAGACAAAGAAATAAGAAAGCCAAGATACCTCTATTTTGATCAAGCCAGGTTTTGAAGCCGAAATGTAAGAGAAGAAAGGAAAAAGACAGTTTCGATTATTACATGGGGATGTTGAGGTACTGCAGGCAGCTGTCAGAAAATCTTAGGCCAAGTATTAATACTAGAGCTGATTTTGTCTTTATGTATCCAAATGCACAGACTTGTCTCCTTTTAAATATTTTATCAAAGGAATAATTTACATTTCCAGGCATAACACTGTCATAATTTTAGATACCTAGGAAAGAACAGAATATTTTGTATATAATGTGTGTTGGCTTTCATCCTTAAAATACCATTCAACTACTATTGCCATTTTGAGACTTCAAGAAAGCACATTACCTTACATATTCCTTTGAGCAGCTTTCTTCTTGTAAAAACAACAAAGAACGCCCTCTCCCCTCCTCAAATGCAAACAAACCCTAGAAACACCATTTGCATCCTGTCTGGAGTTTATGCAACATAAGAAAAAAAGGATCTTCACTTGATTGGATATACACCTTCATTTGAAGGTGCAATCACTTATGTAGTGATTTTAAATATAAAATACAAGACAGTTTACAAAACGCCATGGACACAAATTAAAAAAGAGAAGTTCAATGCAGCACATATTCCTTTGGTGTCTAAGCACCCTCTGCATCTTTTGAGTTGTCTGTTGGTATAAATTTCTACTTTAAACATACTCTAAATGATTTTTTTTACCTTCTTGCCAGCCACTCCTAGACATAATTTTCCTTTCTCTCTTTTGAGAAGTAGTGGAAAGCTGGGAATTCATCTGCTTGCTTTACCTGGGCATGAAAGTTGTCAGTCATCGCAGGGGACAAGAGAATGGAAGGGTGAGTTTTTCTTCTCTCCTTAGCCCTTCCAGACAGAGTGACATCTGTAAAGTGACCTCGTGGGGGTCTGTAACACTATGATATGGCAATGGCTGAACTTAACCCACAAACCCTCCCACTGAACAGCCAAGCCTAGAACTGGGCAGGGCAGAGGTACAGGACAGCCAGAGTTTTCACCTCAACACGGAAACAGAAGCTGTCCGTGAAGTCAAGTTGCTGGCTGTTTTTACCTCCTGGGTCCTGTTTCAAACCAAACTGTGCAAGAGAACTACTACTAGCTAGTATTAGCTGGAAGGTTTGGCAATTTTGTTTTATTTTTTGCAAGACAATTATCTACATTGAGTAATTCTCTATATTAGAAACAGCTAGAACAGCAGAAAAGTACCTGCAATATACATTGCTTGCAAACTATTTCAGCAGTCAGTGAGCTGTTTACACAAGAGGTTGAGGTTTTTTTGTGCTATCTGAAAAGCTCTATTCCAGGCCTGCTCTTACTAAACAGTATTGCAGCAACTACAGTTTCAGAAGCACTGAAACACCGACAAGAATGAAAGATCATCGGCCAGCAAGGACACAGTAAATCCATTAGGAACAGGCTCAGGTGTTCTCAAACAGGTTTTAGCTAGCCTTAAAGGGCCACTGATAGCGTGAGACTTCGAGCATGGAGGGTTTCACTAAAGTTCAAGGAATAAGAAATATGAGGGTGTTGCGATCACAGAGCAATCGGTTTGCCTACTGTGAATAGCAGAACAAAATGGACAGCTGGGATGATTTTGATCTATGCCTCAGTGAATTTTACTTTACACCAATTTCTAACTATGTCGTTTATTCTAGGACGTGCAGCCTCCAAGTCTAGAGATTGAGGAAAAGAAATAGTTACTCTGAGCTGCTTAGGATGATGCACCAATTCTTTCTATTCTGAGATGCATCCATAGTATATATATACTGACCGATCCTCCACAACCACCACCTTTGGAATAGAGCTTCAAAAAATATGTTTTGCAGTGGTTTGGTGAGAAACCATTGTGAGCTGAAACCCAAAATCTCTAAAGGTTATGTTCACAGCAGTTGTGATATGGGAAGTTTCTCAGTCAGGCAGAAATCACTGATAAAAATGAGAACGTGTCTGCTTTAATACATTACTTGCTATGTCATTTACTGAATATGTAATGGGAGACCCAGGTTCAGCTGCATGCCCTGCTGATTATGGTGGAAGAACTTGGAACTCAGTTTCCAACAGTCATATAGAATAATATTCAGAAAAAAAATAATCACACATAGACATTTTTCTAACCAACAGTCCTACTGCACCTTTTTCAGTCATCCAAAGTTCTCTTTCCCTTTGAGTCAACCTGTTTTCTGTATTATCAATCTTAAAAGCCAAAATACATTAAAGATTCTCTCTTTCCTGCAGCATATCCTGTCAATCATCTGGCCTACCTACTCTGCAGATCGTAGTCCATTTATTGCAAGGAGATCCTGGCACCATCATTAACTGAAGAACACAATGCTACATTTTGTTTAACTAAGTGGAAAATGAGAATCCTCCGGGTAAACCCTGCCATACTCCTCACAATATAACATTTACGCAAAGTTAAAAAGTGACTAGAGAACTGTGTGAAAAAAATGCACGTGTGGAGGTGATGACAATGATGATTATTAACATTAAAAACTTATTTGCAGCTGCAATATGAAATGCAATTGCAGCAGCAGATCAGGTGCACAACAGAAATCTTATCCAGCTGCTTGCACTTCCAGATTGCTTGCTTTAGAGCCTTCCTTCACCAGCAGAGTCTGGTGCTCTGCAGCTGTTCAGCTGCTAACATATCTGGGTCACGGTTCTGCTAAGGAAAGCAGAGCAAGTTTTGGATTCAGATCAAATTCTGTTGCGAACTGGGGCACACACATGGAAAGGGGGATTGGGTGGAGCAGCCACAATTAAAACTCTTACACTGAGCTACTTAAACCAGTTAGGAACTAAAGGCATGATTCTGGTATGTCCCACTGGACAAAAGCACCTCAGTTCCTTCTGTCTTCCTTCCCTCCTATACTATATCTCTCTTTTGATGTGGTGGGCCTCATTTTGAACCTCATTATAAGCTCTTTGAAGCAAGAACCATGTTTTTCTATAAGTTCATAAAGCACATAGTACAGCTGAACTTGCAGGGATGTTTCCAATAACCAGATCAGTCATTTAGATAATATTCTTCCAAAATGACTGAGAGTGATGCCAGCCATGTGTTGAGCAATGCTCTCTCTACCAGTAAATAAGGAACCCAGAGGCTGCATGAAGTCAACTTCCCAGAAGGCCCACAACAATCAAATTTGGTTTGTTGGCTCCAAGGAGGCAAAGATCTGACATCTGCACTATTAATATTGAAAAAAGCCTCCCTCTGTTTTATCTTAGAGTGCCTGTGGTCCACTTATGTTGCCACATATCAAAAGGGCAATAAACAGTAAAGCTTAGTGATTTTACTACTGCAGTATGTTATGGTGGGAGTTAACAAATAGGTAATAAGATAGGTTTCCAGTTGTAGTTTTTAGGGTACTGTTACACACAACTCAGAGCAATGGTGACCCAAGAAACATTACTAAACACATTTGCACTTTTTATTGTTGTGCTTACATGGAGATTTATGTAGGGTTTTTACATGCCTAAAATGGTTGTGATAATTTATGACCACAAGATATTGCTTATAGAACAATTTTGAAACTTCTAGGTATAGACTGCCAAAAACTATAAAATCTAGTTCTGAAACATTGAAGAAAACAGCAAGAGGCTATTCAGTTTGTGCGTTAAACCACATCTGTGTGCAACATACAGTAGAGTACTTTAATGCTAAATGATTCCAAGATGAACAACCTGTACAAAAAAAAAAAAAAAAAAAATCCCTTTCCAAACTTCTGCATCTCATGCTTTATACCACATTGCAAGGAGCTTGCTCCAGACCTATAAAGTTATTGTTTTAATAAATCCAAGAACATTTCTCTTCAGAAAACCTCCTTATTGGACACCCACATCCAACCTCCAAAATCCCTTACTGTCAGTAAGTATTATAGCAAGTCAGTAGCCTTTCCCAATTTGAAGGAAACAACTCTGTTTCTGTCATAAGCCCCACTTTCCACCATACAGTAGCATGTGAAAATCAGTCTCCCAACAGGTAGTTGAGGCCTGGGAACGAAGATACAACACGTTACTGAACCATAAATGAGTTAGACTGACAGGACTTTCCAATGACAGCATTCTTAAAAACATTAAAATGGTATGTAAAAACTGCATTTTAGTTCTGGTCCTCCTAAACTACATCAACAAAAGGCAGAGGATGTATGTCATCTTGTCCTGCTACTTGCAGAGTCAAGGAGGGAGGTCCGTGGGAAAATATGTCTTATTTATAAGTATTAAAAAAAAATAAACAAATCACAGTTAATCAGATGAACTATTTATCAATTACAACATGTAATAAGGGATGGCAGACATTATAGTGAAAAAAAAAATTCCCCTAATTTATTTTTACTTTCGTGGTCAGCAGAGCAGGGACAGTGGAAAACAGAGCGCAGCAAAGTGTGGCATTCCAACCTCATTCCTACCTTAATAGGCTTGTTGGGGGCCCCCTGTTTGCAACTGGCAAAACTCCAGAAATTACCCCACAATATATGTCTTAGCAGGCTCAGCAGGAGATCTTGCAAATAGCCTTCACCCACTCAAAGCCTTAATTTCAGCTATCTCTGCCAGACCAAAGGGGGCTGCTAGAACTATGGTATTTTCAGCATATGATCTAGGGACACATCAGCTAAGCAACTAGTAGCCCTCTAGAGAAGTTACAATTTTGAATCTCTTCCGCTTTACTGACTCTTTATTGCAGAAATGCATCCTTTTCCCTTAGAAGTGGGTAAAAAAAAAATTTTTTACAGGGTTGGTGATTGTGTGTGCATATAGACAGTGTTTACTCATGTAGCGTCCTCTCTTCTAAAAGCTTTAGCAGTAAATAAATAACTAAAGACCTGCTCATTGAGTTGCTGCTTTTTCTTTATACATTTACAAAAAGCAGTCTTTAAAATAATTAAGAAAAAAACCAAACATAAATAAATGTAACAATAGTTATTTTTTCCTATGTTGTCAAGTATTATGAGTGCTTAGTTTGAGAATAAGGTGGTGTGACATCGCTTATTTGTGAGGAAACAAAATTCCAGGAAGAATAATTTAATTATCGGCTTCTGGATTACAGTTAGAACTACACAAGTTAAAGCTTTTTGGTCATATAGGGTAGATCATGCACTATAAAATGACCGTATTCACTCTTTTTACACAGCTTTTAGCCATCATCAAATCTATCTTGACCTTCATTGCTCACAATTTTCAGTCAGACAGACTGCTTATTCTAAAAATAGGTAAGGAATTGTAAATCAAAATGAAGAATGTGACTTTTCAAAGTAGAATAGACATGAAGAATCTTACTGTCTACCAGACTTCATAGTGTTTCAGCAAAGCATCGTAACACTGAAGCACTAAAAAAAGTTATTATCAATCATAAACTGTAAGTTCATGCCTAGAAATCAAGATTTCCTTGAGTGGAATATAAAGGAAATAGAAAGAGAAAAGTGATGTGAGCAGTCACTAACGTATAAGAGAAAAAACCCCACAGATTATCATATTTACTTGATATTCATTATCACTTACTTCAGCTAAGTTGTTGAAGTGTCTGTATTTTGACAGGGAAGAAAAAGAAATAAATTCTTCGCAGGAGGGAATAAAGCAGACTGCAGTTACACGTTAATAAGAAAAATGTTAAGTGTGCCCATGAGATGATGTAATTATTTGCTGGTTAGTTAAGATTTAATTCTGTATAGAACTAGAGCTTTTATATATTAAACACTTATATAAATTGCAACCAATTTAATTTTAAACTTTTGGGATTACTAAGCCTGCGCTTTGTACCTCTAAGGAAATCAAATGCAGGGAGTACGTTTGTACGTATGTCCTTGCTGATCAGAAAAGAAATGTTGGAGAACACTGTAGGATGCTTGTTTGACAACTCTCTGAGGAAGCAGCTGAAACTTTCGATATCATTTTACCTCCTACACATGAACACTTTGAGGCAGGCCAGGCTCCACTTAGTGTAAGCAGTAATGAAAGTGCTGCTTCACTCCACAAAATTTATATATTAACATAATCTATTAACATGGTAAAATTTTGGCTTTTTAATTGAACTGGCATAAAAATTCCTTCCGCTGAAGAAAATGGAAGCAAGTTTGTCATGTAGCAAACTTCATCCAATCCAACAGAGAGAAGTTATCCTGAAGTTAAAACCTTAAGCTCCACCAAGACACATCTCCCCAAGAGCAGTGATGTGGGCACTATGTTGAACCTGTTTGCTAAATGCCAGTTTGCACTTCGAACAAGTTTGCTTAGCTTTGCTTACACCGATTATGTTTATCAGTGTGTTTCTGAACCCCGAAGAACCAGTGATGATTGATTGTTCTGTAGTGTCACACAGCGAAACCAACAGCATGTGAAACAGCAGGGAAAAATCTATAATAAAGCAGAGCCACACTTTTAATACAGGCTTGGGTGTCGGTAACAGGCTGCTGCCTGCAACAATGATGCAGTTCCTGATCTCCCTTTTACACTCCAGTAGTGTCCTACAAAGTCTCAACTGGTCTCACAGAACGGTAACCTCAGCTGGCAGATAGATGCTATCATTTATACTGCTGTATGAGATGTGGACACAGTCCAAGTGGAAGAGACGACAGTTTCTGGCCTGCAGATCTTATAACTTGAAGGACAAAAGAGGGAGAACAAAGGGCAGGCCTAAGCGTTACAATGTGGAATGAGCACCGCCAGGGCAATGGTTAGCACATGCTCAGTTACAACCTTTCATTAAGCACAGACAGCATCATTTCTCAGATGTCTTCCTATTTCACAGGGCAATGTAGCTAGAATGAAAAGCAGTTGGCTCGGGATGCTGGTCAGATGCAGTGGCGGAAATTAGAAGATGTAACTTCTCCTGTTACTAGATCACCAGTGGGTCCACCCCTTTGCCAGGATGATGCTCGTCTTCTGAAGTCTGTGGGACTCATCACTAACTCCACATGTTCAAACAGCATAGAAAAATCACTTCTTTTTTTTTTCTTCCCTCCCAATCTACAGAAAAATGTACATATTTCCTTTCAGTTTCATCACTATGGTCTGTGGTTTTATCATCACAGCTCAGACTGTGATAATGTTCTGCCTAAAATAAGACTTTTTAGTATTATCAGCACCAGGCACCCAGCAATGCAATTCACTCCCCCTTCAGGTGATATTAAACAAACTCCTCAGTTGTTGAATCCAGAAGCCCGAGACAGGCAAGGTGGCTGCAGATCCATGCCAGCGGGCTCAACTGGTAAGGGTGTATTCCCAGTAGGCAGGCACACACATATATATAACAAATACGTGCGTATACACATGGCCAGCCACACAGATCAACACAGACAGAACACTCAGCACTCATGCAAACAGCACCAAAAGCCTTAACTTGTTCCTCTTGCTAGCTGATCAGGATGAACGTCCATTACAGGAAAACATATACGTATGTATACAATATGGATTCTCCAGTAGCTGGCCTGGACATACAAGCCCTTGAGGCCCACAGCCCACTCACTCCAGCTGCTGGCAGAGGTCACCCCTGCACACACCAACAGAGGCACCCACAAACACACTATAGATTCCTCCAGTAAATGGTGTTAGACATTCAGTCTACTCAGCAATTGGTCCCTGGACCTTCTAATCTCCAGTTGTCTCGCTCACAGAGGCACACATGTATACGCTCACTTGACCCTCAAGCCCTGTGGTCTCCCTCATAAATGGGTTGGTCCCTACAGTTGCCAACTTCACAGACCCTCTGGCCTCTCTGGCTTTCCAAGACTACTCTCCGGCCGCTCTGGCTTCATATTGGCTAGAGATCACCCACTGACCTGCAATTCCTCATTCACACCAGTTGGAGACTCCACAGATGTACAGTCCCTGCAACTTGTGGACTGACTCCAATTGCTGACCTCTATAAACGCACTTGCACACAGAATAAAGAGTCCCTCCAAAAAAGAGTGGATTTTTATAAGACAAGACAGACTGTGTGGATCAGGCAGAGGGCATGACTAGACAAGTACTGACAATCAACTGTTTACATGTGACCAGCCCCTTTTCCCTCCTTTTCCCTCTATTTTCCACACTTCTTCCTTCCCAAACCATCTTAAGCTCTCCCTTTCTCCACCTTCATCTCCTCTACTAAATATCCCACAGTAAATACTGTACAATCCCATGATGCTCTTCCCCTGCAACCCCATCATGGGTCCCATACCCCCAGGCAGTGACCCCTCAGTCTGTGAGGTTACCTGGAGAGATGTTCCCGTTGACTCACCTTGATGGGTCATGCTGGACCATGGGGCTGACACTCGCCTGTGACAACCCTGGGAGGGCCCACGCAGGGGGCTCCATCCTCTGCCGGTTATAGGGGTGCCCCTGCCCGCCGTTGTACATCTTCATGTGGACATGAGCCTTTTATCACATAACCTAATAGGTATAAATGTTTACCAGCAATATCTGCTAAATGGCTGTAAACCTCCCTGCAAAATTGTAACAGGCAAATGTCTTAATGTTTATGACAAATTGTAAACTGCAGAGGGAAGGAGAAATGTTGTGGGCAGAAAGTCGCCTTTCTTATATTTGATTACAGCTTTAGGAACTACATAATCCCTTCTCTAGCTCCCCAAAGCGGCTTCAGCCCCCTTGCCTGGACAGACCAAGATAATGAGCACATTTAAAGTTTGAGCATACCTAATCCCGGTGCTTGGAAATGTGGAATACTTCCCCCCAAAAAACAGGTTCCCGTGCAGAGCAGGCTCAGCCTCCTAATCCCACTGCATGCAAAACTTGCTTTGTTTATATAAATTCGGCTTTCAGACTTTTTGACCAACAATCTGGACAAATTTAAATCAGCAGAGCATTCAGGCAAAGTTACAGATTTCAGTACACAGAAAGCCTAACATACAGCATCTCCTACCACACAACAGAGGTTCTTTAAACTGCAAACAAATGCTCGGGGTTCTGTAAAAAGAAATATCCCTGCAATAGGTCAAGATTTTCTGGATAATGGGAGCCTCTAAGGAATATGCAGCCACAGCTGCCTTGTCTGCCTGTAAGTGATGTTTGAGATATCACTAGACACTGTACAAAACCAGGAGGAATGACTGAGAGAGCAGGTTGCTGGGCTGTAGCTGAGCAGCAGAGAGACTAAGTGTAGCCAGGACTCTTAAATCTAGGCAAATAATTTCCAAACTCATAAGGTATCACAGTGTTCCAGGCAGCTAAGGCAACTAGAAATGCAAGCAGAATATATTATTTTCTTGCATCCCAACAGCAAATAGAAGCAATAACTGAGAGAACGGCAGCTTTTACTATCTCTGACTTCCAAGTAAGCCAGATCCTTATTTCCTGAAGGATCCATGCCTTTATTTCTTAGCAAGATGCTTGTGCAAATGTGCTCTCCTTCCTTCCCTCCTCCCCCATCCCAGTTTCTTCGTGTTCCACCAGCCAAAAAATATCCAGCAACAGGATAAGGGCAAAAGAGCCAGGGGGGAAAGGAGTTACAATGAAAAAAACCCTCCGGACTACATTCTGTAATCAAATAGCCTCCAGGTTCTGCTCCAGGCTAGCCCATTTTTTTTCTCCGGCTGTCGGCTATTCCGCCCTGCAGAAAAGAGCTGTTATTGTGCTCTGCACAGGTGCATAGAAAGGCTCCTAAAGAGAACTCCCAATGAACACAAGGCATAAACAAACTCAAGTGTGGTCTTCTCTTCAAGAAAATAATTCAGCCAATGTGAAACTCCCTCCTTGTAATAAATTAGCTCCTAAGAGTATTCAAAAGCTAACCTTTGACCTCCTCCCGTATTATTCTCATGACCACCAGTGGGAGAGGAGGTCAAGTTGGTCAGTTCTTCTCACCAGTCACTGATGCCTCTTTAGCAAAGGAGGGCTGGGGGAGGAGGGAAAAGAGAAAGAAGAGGAGAGGGAGGGGGGAGAAAAATCAAATTTGCTTCTCCATTGAAACATAGGCTTAGTAAGTAAACCAAGGAGGCCCAAGCCTCCCCCGGCAGGCGTCCAATTTTACAACACATTTGTAAGTGTGCTGCTGTCTAAATATACTCAACACAGAGAAATTCCACACCATGGCTACAGCAAACGGGCCAGCACTCCGCAGCCAGCTGCTGCAGGATTTTTCGGCGTTTGGTCTGCAAACTAAAACCATGGAAAGCTAATGGAAAGGCCACAACTGGCAGCTTGTTTTGGCCGCCTCGCCTACATAAGGCTCGTCTCCTGATTGAAAGCATATGAAGAAGGTTACGGTGCTAAAAATAGAATAATTTGTTAAGTGGCACATTCCACCTACCCGTGGCTGGCACATGCTAAGTTCATTCATACTCACAAGACATTCCTTGCCAATCTGTTCTGACGTTTTTCACTTAGTGGGTAGTAATTTTTAGAATAACAATAACATGATAATATATAGTATCAGATAATCTTTGTTAATAAAACCACCCGTTAATTTGTTTCCCGTGCCATACGCAGTTCCATAGGAAACCTCTCTTTTGATAGTCTGGATCGTTACAATACTCCTGGTAAATGGAGTTCTCTGGAAAGTATTCCAGCTATCTGTAGCTGGCCAGCACTTGATTTATTTTGCCAGCATATGTATCAGGCTGGACTGTGAAAAGAACCCACTTTTATTTTTATTTGGAGTACAAAAGCTGTTCTGTAGTTTCAGTACCTCCCATTGCCTGGATGCTTCTCTGTCACCTCTGCACTTCGCATTGCTGAGGGGAAAGATTGGGGCTTTCAGCAAAGAAATACATTGACTATTTACCTTGTCAGAACAATATTCATCTGAAAGCCCATTTCATTAGCTCTCAGCGAAGATGAGCATTTTTATCTCTGCATACAACAGTATATAATACTTGGCAAATCATCACCACTGTATCCTAGCTCCTCCTTGTAAATCTATGATAAAGTCTCCTGAGAAACTGCTTTGCAATTATCTTATAAAACTATAAACAGGAAAACACTTGTCCATAAAATAAATCTAAATTATATACTTCAATTATATTTAAAAGGATAGTACAGTTAACTGGAAATGAAAGCCGAATACATAAAGGTAAAAGAATAAAAAGGGCAATAAATCTTCACATAGACAGAATGAATATAAACATGGTTTTTTTCAATATTAAAGTCATAATATAATTTATAAGGAAAATTATATTCTGGGGACAGAAAAAAACCCCAGCATGCCATCTTTTATTTCAGTTTTTAAGTTGCAAAAGTCCTGTAATGAATTCACATTAAATTTAAACAATTTTTTCTACTCTTGTTTTTTACTCCACAATTCTGCCCAGTTTTGTAGAATATCACCATACAAGGCTAATTTTTAATCTTTCATCTATGAGATTTATATAATTTTTGTGATGTAACAACTGAAGTGTATGATGAATACTCTGTTTAAGAAATTTCTCTTTCTATGAAATTAAAGTTATTTTTATCTTATCTCTTAGGAAATCAAACAATCTGGTATGAAAGATTGCATTCATTCTAACATTAAATGGTACAGCTATTATCTAATGGTTTTCAAATACTGATTTCCATTTCTTTCTAATTGGAAATAACGCAAGAATATAAATAGATAGTGTTGACTCAGACACGTGACTCATCCCAAACCAAACTCTGATGACTTTTCCAAGACAGCAAAGAAAAAGTGACAGCAATGTAACATAACCAGCTACCATAAATGACCCATATGAGTTGTGACGGTAATCAATTTATGTAAAAAATAAAACACAACTCACAACGCAGAGTCCAAAAGCACGGTATTTCCTACTTCACTAAGGTGGCAAGTGGTAGACCTAAGCTGCCAGCTTAATTTTCTGAATCTGAATATTTCAGAATAAACATGCAGCTGTGGTAATTGAAATAGGAAACTATTCCAGTGCAAGGCAGATCTCATAGTTGCTTAATGATCTGTGTAAAAGAAGCAGTGTGATCATATATCAGCTCTCAATACATTATTCACAATAAACCACCATTATAAGGGGCCATGCTTGTATCACGCTGTCAAACAGCATAGGTTCTAAAATTTCATGAAGTCTGACATACCTAGCTCAATAATTCTACATTCAGATTTCCTACCACTTTATCACAGGAGCGCAGCTATCTGTTTACACTAGCCATACATAACCAGGATGACTTCTGGTTCAAGCTGAGGGACTGAAGAATAAGAAAAGCTATGGAGCAGTACCTTGCCAGGCTGCATGAGAGGAGGCAAGTTTTCATGTTTTCCCACTTTCCAAGTACATTTTGGTGTTTGGCCGCACTAAGGTACGTGGCAAAGAACGTGCACAGACATCCCTTGGAAAATACACAATCAGATTTCAAAACGGTTTTTGCCATTTTAGAGTGTGGCTACTCACAGTCTCAGACAAAGCTCTTCATACAGAGCTTGGCACCACATGGAAGAGGAACCGGTATGAGATGAGGCAATGCAGAGAGCTCAGAACAGGCCGCAAAGTGTAACACATTTCTCCTACGCTTCATCTCCAACCAGCAGATACCCAAGAGGCTGAAAGCCTTCAGGACAATGTGTTTCACCAGCTGGACAAACAGTTGGTGGCACAGCACAGTGATCAAATTGCACCACACAAGGGAAAATTTGAAATCATGAAGAGACCTATCTGGGCCGTAGACTGAATGTAAAAGCTTCCCTGTATTCACCCCTAATAAACTTACTAAGGAGAGGTATTGAGTTTCATAAAGTTCAAGTGGGGAATCCTCTGTATCTGCCGATTCGTGATAATAGATACTAATCATGAGATCTGTAAGGCCATTAATATCCTTTAATGTCACTGTAACCCAGTGAGTGCCCAAACAGGACTCTTCTCTCAGCCCGTGCTATGGCCTTCTTGTGGGAACAGTGTCAGCCTAAGAGTCAGGATAGAATTGAGATATTAGCCTAGTAGCTATCTCTTTTCTCTCTCATTTCACCTGAAATCTGCTCATAAAATATTGCTTAATGCATAAGAAAAAAACAATAGTAAAAATATATGTGAAAATACGTACATTTTCACCCAATAAATTACAAGAGAAAACTGTTACCCATTCTCATACATGCAAAGAAGGTGTTGTCGTCCATAAAAAGTCTATGTGTCAGAAGAGGAGTCAAATAATAAGAAAACGGAGATGAGCTCTGATAAATACACAGAAAGCTCAGGGCACGAAAAGCCAAAGGACTCTGATATTTATAAGATTTTTGGCAATACAAGTGGAACAAAACTTGCCTACATTTACACAATAAACTTTCTATATGGCAACAGGCCCAAAGCCAGAGAGTTGCCAGGCAGCTTCTCCTGTAGCCCAGCATTTCATTTTTGGGTTCAGGACCTTTGTTCTGTGCAGCTCCAGCCCGAGCGCGCTGCTGCTTTCAGGGAGTTGTTGGTTTTACTAAGTGCCTTAAAAAAATTAATTGAATCTAGCATGAAAAAGCATCAGATACATTCCTATAATGTTTTGAAAGCATTAAAAAGCAGTCCTGCATTCAGCCTCAAGTTATTCTTGGCTGACGGTACAGTATTTGGGGGAGAAAAAAAAAACACAAAACAAAACCAAACCAAAAACCAACACAATAAAAGAAGGGGTGCAGCTAACATTCAAGCAGAATGAAACTTACCCATGTGGGGTAAGAGAGCCACCAACCTCCTCTAAGACTCACTCAAGCCTTCAAAACAAAAGTGGAGCAGCACAGAGGAATTTCATCCTACCTATTACCAATTTATTTCTCCTATATTCAGAATATAATATATTAAGATTTTGGGGGGTTAGCATGTGCCAAACATACAGGTGCAAGTCCTCAACATCCTGCATTCCCTGTGTCACGTCACAAAAAGCAAACAGGATTAAGTCCTAGAAAACTTCTCAGATTTTGTCCAGAGATGTGAGGCACAAAAGTATGAGCACAACTTGCACAAATCTGAGGGTCGTTTCTAGTTTCACAGTACAAAGATAGACAAATCATTTATTTAAGAGGATAAAATTCCTTGTGAATCCTTCTATAGATTCTTCTATTAATAATTAAAATAAAAATCTTTAATATAATTTGGTTCGAATATAAAGTAAGCTGAATCTTCACGTGTTCCAGAGACCAGTTAAAAAAATTTTGAATGGCTTTGCCCTGGAAGCATAAAACAAAAACAGACCAAATGTTAAATACCTTCAATAATTTAGTTTAGATTTGATGACAGATTCATAATTATTTGTGCTTTGTATTTAAATTAGGATTAAAATTATTTTATCTTTGTTTATAGAAAATAAATTCACATGAAAAATATTCAATCCATTTGTGGATAATCCATAGTAACTTCAGCAAATTGCTATTTTAGAAAGTATAGCTGTATATGATTAGTGACTGTATTAGAAGGAACCACTGAAAGTTTCCCTATACTGGCAAAATTACCCAGCATGTTTTAAAATTGTACAAAGATTTTTAAAACTTGTTAGATCTGCAGTGCAGAACTCATATGGTTTTAGTGAGCATGACCTGCTTTTACCTCCATAATGAGACAAATTTAGTAAAAATAAGAAAGTCTACCGGAAAGTGATTCAACACTAAACTGTTATAAACTATAGGATTAAAAAAAAATTAATTAGATTGATCCCAATTTAAATTTTGCATCACTTTCAGATTAACTATTTTTGTAGTGATTTTTAGAAAGAATAATTGAATATTACAAATTTTGAACAATTTTATGTCATGAATCCTCATCACTGACAAACTACTTGCCTAATCCAGGACAAATCTGGGCATACTTTTTTGGTTGCACTTAAGGTGTAGGGATTTTTTTCCAGTTTTCTAAGAAAGCAGTCCAGATTACTTAGAGGCTAAGGTTGAGTAGCAGATATTTTTCTAAACTGTAAAATTTTTCAAGACTTTTATTTTGAAATCATCCAAAATTGGAATAAAATCTCCAGGAGTGTTGTGAACCATAAGTGGGAAAAAATCAGAATATTTTGTTTATATGATGACTTTTTAAATTTAAATTTGTTTAAAATCTTTTAAAATATTTAACTCAAAAATCATCAAATAAAAACTGTAATTTGGTTCCTGAACTAAATCAAGCCGTTTAACAAAAAGTAGGTCCTTTTAAATATTAACAGATTTAACAATCTGTGAAGAAAAACAAAGTTAATGTATGAGTTATGTAGTCTATATTTCAGGGCTTACAACATGTTTTAGAAAAGCAAAATGAAGAGTAGATTTGCTTGATTTAAAGCTGCTGTAAGTCACAACTGAACCATGCCATGTTTTCATAAATACCATTACAGATTAAATTCAACCATAAAACCAATATTCTCCCTCCGTTCACTCACTCAGTACAGATACTCAGACGAAGGACTGATCTTGTGATTAAAACCATTTTGCCTGAGGCCAGTCCAGCTTCCAGACATGGACAGATGTACTCCTGGTCAACTGAAGGAGCTGCACACACCCACTCCTCTGTCATGTAACACAGGGGCCCATTCCATGCCAGCTGGTCTAATTCAGAAGCTTAAATCCTTCAGGTCTGGGTAAATTCAGACCTGTTGTCACACAGCCCCTTCATAATCTCAGGCAAGCTCCTTAATATCTTTGCATCTCAGACTTTGAACTGTCTCTCTCTTGCTTTTCAAAGAGATAGTGCTTCCTTTCTCTTATCTTTTATATCTACCCAGTCCTTTCAGACAAACTGAACTGCTCTCTCCCAGCCACAGCACTGGAACTAACAGCAACAAATGCCATTTAGTGAATGTGCAAAAACAAAACAAAACAAAAAAAAAAGAAAATCCATTTCTCAAAATTGATCATTCATTTTTTCAGGAAAAAAAACCAAAACACATTAGTTATTTCTGAAATTTCCACCATACTTAGGCTTTGCCAGTATGGAATAATAACCCAGAGTTTTGCCTGGGTTTATAAGCAGTTTGTCAACAGGGAACCAGGGCAAATATTTTCTGCTTTGAAGTATCAGTGAAGCCGTGCACTGTCCCTGTTTATGAATGAGTTTAGAATCCAGTGAACTAGAAAACAACTGTGCCGTAACAATCTGAACTAGAAAGAAGACAAATATGCTCTATTCTGGGTGACCATACCCTCTATATAATGTTATGCAGTGTTTAACTGCAAATATCTCTGTTACAATTAAGTATAAAGGCCGTTTTATTTTCTGAACTTCATAGGATTTTTATACTTGCTTTTTTTCCACTGTGGAGTTGTTCTTTTTAGAAGTGTTTGTAGGCAATTGGTTTTAAAAGGGCTCCAGGGGGCTTTTCCCTACTGTGTTAAGCTGTTTTGATATTCTTTTACAAGCACAGTCTTAAAGTTGTTCTCCCAGATGCATTGTCTTACTAATCAGCTTTATGAGGTTCAAGGTCGCCATTCAACATTAATTATTCATTGTACAATTCACAGCTGGTGATGACGCTTAAAATGGCAAATAATATGCATGTTCAAAAATACACTCGTAAAGCAACTTCTCCATAAAGTTTCAGATGAGAAAAAATAAGAAATGAGAAGAAAAAAAAGAGGTAAGATTAGTATGGTGCTGTGGAAAGCATGCACTAAGATCACCTCCAGAAACACCTGTGGCTTTCCTGTCTTTATACAGACATTTTCAGTTACCTCAAGATTAACTACAATGGAAAAAAGGCAGGTTGTGACCGCTGATACCAAAACAGTCCAATATCTAAGGTAAGGCAGCCATAATAAAATCACAAAGAACAAACTGGATGTTTAAAATGCATTGTTCAAAGATTTACAAAGTCAAAATGCTTGAGAAAAAAACATCCTTGAATGAAATCTCATAGCATGGAAAGAGCATATAAATATCTTACATTTATAGTAGTCCTTGTAAGTATTTTAAATCTGTGCAGTGTCAATTTTAGAAAGGTTTTACTTCTTCTTTAGGCAAGCCAAAGCTTGTCACACGTTGACAGTGGCAGGAATGATGTCATCAGCAAAAAATAAGCCCTTTTTTAAAGGGCTATTTAGATTTTGGCAAACTGGTGTGGGCAAGCTGCTACAACAGATTCTGCCTGCTCTCTCCTCTGCTGTACTCATTCCTTAACTTATTAAGGATTCAAGAACAGTGTAGGCTTTGAAACAGAGCGGAACCAGAGCCAAAAACTCCTATTATAAGTCTAATTATACTCAGTTCCTTCCACACACATTCTAACAAACATAGCACTTCTCTGTGTACAATATACTTGCTTAACCGAACCTTTTTTTAATGATAGTACCATATTAAAGACCTTCTGTTTTCTTTTCTGATGTCCTGTTTTACAGTTAAAATACAAAATACTTGGTGCCTCTGCTCAATCACACTTGTGCAATTACTCGGTGTCTCCTGATAGTACTTCAGCAATTATTTTTATCTGCAGCTGGAATGTTTTTCTTTCCTCTGCATGTTAATTTCTTGGTTTGTTTAGACAAAATATGTTAAGCTGATTTCAAAAATATGGTTTACAAAGTGCAGGTCACTGCCAGATGTTATTTAATACTTTCAGGCTGACGCTTTGTGTCCAGGAAAGTGCGTCCTGTGATGATTCTCTTGTCAATAACTGCTGAGCTGACATTTAACAAATGGATCTGATTCAACACAAATATTGAAACTGATACCTTAATTTTGGCACAAATGTGTTGTTTAGGTTCTTTTCAAAAGCAAGAGACAGCTTGGTTAAGTTTTTAAACAGTATCAAATCCTAAATGCTTGCACTCACGCATGTGTGCATCAATATGCACGCACATTTACAAAACTTCATTCAATTATTAAGTATACTCCATTTCTCTTTGTTAGTGATTGTTTATGGTAGCTTGGGAGAAACTAAAGCAAACTTTAACACACACCTTGTATTGGCTGCATGCTATGTTTCTTCTTTTAACAACTGCATTCTTAAAGCACAAAATTTCATTGCCAAAAAAATAGGTGGTGAAATTAATCATATAAATACATTTCAGAAAGAAACGAATTTTTTATTTCCAGCACTGTTTTATGCAGGAATGAAGCATATGAAAACATGACTCCTCTGAGTGGACAGGCAGTAACTGTTTAAAAAAAATCATTAAGAATGTAAATATTATGTCTTTTTATATCCCTTGTAAATCATAAAAATTCTGCATTTTTAACTTGTTTCATAATTTCTTCAGCTTGGTTTAATTTACAGGCAAAACTAACTACGGTACTTCCCCCCTTCCTCTCTGAACTATATGCTTCCAAAATTGTGTCTAGAAGACATGTATACAGGCTGCAACACAGCAAATTCAAAATCTCAACTATCGCATTTCCTAATTTTCTTTTCCTATCTAGAGTTCTGTCATTTGTTACATGGCATCTGGTAGCATCACAAACATCTTTCGTTACTCTCCTGAAGAAAACAAAGCTTGCATTTTAAGCAAAGAATATGGGCGAATGATGGCTGCATCAGGCTGTATTTTGAACGCAAAAAGTACTGATGACTCCAAAGCGTAGGAGAATGGCAATGGCTTCGTTTCAGGAGAGCACATCCCTACCTCTGGGTATTCCACTGCTTTTCACTTAACAGATTTAAGAAAATCTGTGCCTCCCCTACTCACACAGAGTTATACATTAGCCTGTGAATAGTTCCTGACCCTTTAGCACCAGGGATCAGTTTCTCTGACATGAAATCGGAAATGAAAAAGGAAGCATTAAGTTGTAGCCTGCTTTGCTAAGAATCTCTGCTCATGCAGCCACTCAGCAAAAGTGGCTCAGCATTAAGAAAAAAAACTTGAAAACTTTTCTGCATTTTTCATACATTTATAATGTATACTGGACTATGCCATGACCAATGTGCAACTTAACCTTTCTAGTTCAGTTCTTCAGTTTTCCCTTTGATTTCTGTTGACATAAAAGGCATTAAGTGTCTGAGTTCAAAGAGCAGCCAGTGTGGGTATTTGTTGTTCAGCATGGTGGTCTTTGCTCAAATGGCTGCTTCTTTTGTGTTTCTTTTTTTCTTTAGTTGACTTGCTATATAAACATTATGATCTTAGCCTCCCTGTCTCACTATTCAACCTTTCAAAAAATTATACAACCAGTATAAATTATTCTGGTAGCCAAACGTAATGTATTGCCAGAACATTTTCCATTTCTTTAAAAATGTAAAATCACAATGTTTGCAAAATTATTTGTACTCATGTCAAAGATTATGCTGAAAACTTACAAATGATTAAGACGTTACAGTTGTACTAGCAATTATACACTCAAACTTAGAAGGAAGGTTAATTTCCTTTCCAAATTTTACACCAGAGACTATCTCTCTAGAAATGAAAAGAAAGTTGGCTATTCTCAGATCAAATTCAATTAGTTTTTTTACCAGAGTGATTTTCTTCTATATTTATCATCCTCGTATTAATTGCATTTATGACATGCATGTCTACAATATTGCTCCCTTGAGCAAAGCAAGGGAAGAAAAAAGCAGAAGAGACTTGATTGCCAAGGCTGAGGTACAAAGCAGCATCAACCACTGCTACTGCTAACAGAGTGCTATGGATGTAAGCCGTCACTCATTCACACACTGGACCAGCTGGTGTAAATTAATGCAGCACTCCCAAACTTAATAGAGATGTATTAATTTACACCAGTTGAGAATCTGTGACAGATTTTTGGACCACTGAATACACAACAGTAAGCAACTCCTCTGCAATAATTATGGATGAAACACTCTGGCCTGCGTTCAGGCTGAGTGCATCTCATGTATTATAAATAAGATTTCTCATGGCTCCCTTCCACAAAATCAATAGAACACAGATCCACAGCCCAACCACCTGCATCAAGCTACTTGGGTCACAGTTTAAACATGACATTGTGGTGTTGAACTGCACCCAGGGTGCGTATTTATCAGAGCTCCATCTCAAGGATCGCTTCTTAAGAGACAATCTACAGGCTGTACAAAGACTTCCCTCCTGCTGCCTGACTGTAGATCCAGGCCATATTAATGATGCTATTGGTGCCTGTTCTTCCACCATATGTACACAACACTTTGTGTTGGAAATCTGGCAGCATTGTGCATTCATCAACACTGGTAATTTGAGTGGATAATGCTACTTATCCTGAATTCTGATTGTAAATTTCTGTGGAGAAGCTTATGCTGAGGGATATGAAATTTTTCACAGTTCCAACTAAAAAAAGCACTACAATATCACCAAGTACCATAGACCGTCTTGCACTTTTGGAAAATGAGAATGTAGGACTTTCAAAAACTTGAAGACAGAGCAAGCCTTTTCCCAGTTAATCCCACTTCTCAGCAAACTTTCTGTTGCTAAGAATAGGTTCCAGAACGTTTTATTATCTGGAAATTGCTGTAGTGCAAAAAGGTACTTGGTTTGGTACCACCTTCTCTTCCCTATTCTGCCCTGGTGCCCAGTACACCCTCTTCCCAGCTGTGACAGATTCTTGTTGGCCTTGCATCCGCAGCTGCACTCCTCCTCCCTGCTGCTGGCACGGAGAGGCTGGGTAAGCAACAGGAAAACCAGGCAGGGCTACTGTTCAGCTGAACTGTCTGCAACAGGGCCATGACAACGTAACACCATAGCAGTATTCTCTGTGAAGAATTTGGAAGAACTGTTTGGTCCTTCTTACATTTGTCAGAGTATCGTCAGATTTCAGCAAAGAAAACAAAAGGGAAAAAAAGCAAATGCTGTGGACATTTGTCCATGGGAATCTGGAATGTGGAATCTGGTCCATTGTTTTTATAAATGAATTTTGAATTTCCCACAGGACTACTTAAGTAGTCTGGAAGGCCATGTGAAAAGAAAATAATTGGTCTTCATGAGCTGGTATGACCCTATCTGGTAAGAATGTTACTTGGACAATATAGGACAAACGGGGACCAAGATAATATGTAGATGATTGGGGACAGACATTTTAGTAGGGCCTGTTGGAATAGGACATGGGTAATGGTTTTAAACTAAAAGAGGGTAGATTCAGACTAGATATATAAGGAAGAATTTTTTTATGATGAGGGTAGTGAAACACTGGAACAGGCTGCCCAGAAAGGTTGTAGATGCCCCATCCCTGGAAGCATTCAAGGTCAGGTTGGATAGGGCTCTGAGCAACCTGATCTAGCTGAAGATGTCTCTGCTCGTTGCAGGGGAGTTGGACTAGATGACCTTTAAAGGTCCCATCCAACCCAAACCACTCTTGAGATTCTATGACATACGAGTCTAGTTACCTTTATTGCCAGCACTTTTAGATTCATTTACAAGCAAAAGGAAAAGATACAGGTCTACTTTTGAAAAATAGAAAGGAAGCAAGCTCCATTACAACTTTTTTCCACCACTTAATGGCTGTCTCATCAGAGCAGGGAGAAAAATAGAGAGAATGAACATAAGGGAAACTGAGCAAGTTGAGTGAATATGGCCCTGTATCGCAACCTCTGTGAGCTGGGAAGGCCAGAAGGACAGCATTCCCTTTCCAGTCCTTCCACTCGGTGAATTATACAGGACACGTCCTCTCTTTGTGCACCAGATACCACCTGCAAAATGGAAATAACACCAGCAGTCTCATTGTAAAGTGTTTTGAGATCTACTGGTGAAAAAAAAAACCCAAACAACAAACAAACAAAAAACCAAACCATAAAAAATTAGTTGCTTCATTTGAGTTTCATGAGAACAGTGCTTGTAAACTTTGTGTCAGTGTCATCCTGAACACTCTTTGTAGTTGGTTACAATATTATTATTCTACCTGGGCAAGGTGAACTAAAACAGCAACTAGTTTATTTGCACAACTTCTCTGTTGTTTTTTTCACCAATGGATCTCAAAACACTTTACAGAAAAGACAGTTGATGTTATTTTCATTACAAACTCCTTTCATGCTGCCCTCACCTTTGAGCAAACAGAAAGCTGAGGCTGAGCTACAAACCGGAGTCAAAGTCAGGAAGAGAACCCAGGAACTGAGCAGCCTTTTTTGTGCTCTAACCAGAAGAGGAAAGATTTCTCAAATTGAAAATTAGCTTTTACTCCCCTTTAGGAATCAAGCCAGTAAAAAAGGCTTGTGTTTGGCCATGGGAACTTTTTACTGCTCCAAGTCAGTTTTACGGCAGTATTTGCTAGCCGCAACAGGTCTATAAAAAGATAATACTCAACACCATGGCCTATATTGCTTTTATTGTTTGTTGAATTTTAAATGCAATATCTGTATCCACAATACCGTAACAGAGAAGAAAGTAGAAAAACAAATTGACATTTAGATGGGTGAAGAGAGTTTTTACCTATTACCTACATAGAGTAGGGCACATTAAGAATGAACCCAAGGTGAAAACACAAGTTAACTTTCCAGTGAAGACAATTCCTGAAGATGAAATGCAATGGTCTGTATAGAGCATTTGAGTGATCTACTGCATGAATGAGTATACAGATTTTATAAGTGTGTGCAGGCGAACCTATCAGGTACAGAAGGCTTACTATATCATTCACTCCAAAGGCAGACATTCTGATCTATACGGCCTTTAGAAACAAGAAAGAAAAAGACAGGTCTTAATGTTCCTTGCCTATTTCTCTACCACTGTCACTTCACTACGGTTATCAAGAAAAATACAGAAAATGTAAACTCTAGGATAAAAATCTTCCCTTCCCCCACCCATTTTTTTGTCTGCTAGAAGCTCTTTATCAATTTGTACAGAATCATGTCCCATAAAATGAGTTGGTTTATTGAGTAATATTATAACAGTTCTAATTACTTGAAGGAAGTAAAAAGTCACCAAAACAAACATACTCAGTCTGCTAATTTTACTCGCAGTTTCTGAAGTGACATAATGCAGCTTCTTTTTAAAGCTTTCTTGAAAAAACAGCAATTTCCTGTGTTTATTTTGTCTTCTCGTCTTATTTCAAAAAAGTCTCTCTGATTTGTGGCAGCAGATGTGATCTACATGATAGAAAGATTTTTACCAACAAGGGGTTTTAGTTGGTACTATCACCGGAGAAATAAAACCTTTTGAGTATTACTGCCTCCACAGATTTTTAAACAAATATTATCATGAGCCTTTCAAATGACTGCCATTTATGGTTTTAAAAAAGAATAATCTCAATGTTTAATTACTAGTACCATGATATAACAACTTGTGATCTGCTATATGCCTTAAAGTTCTACCTTAAACTTGATCCATTTTATTCAGCTGAACAGAATGGAAACTCATATGGTATTTGTTATCTTGCAAGAACTGCAACAATCTGTAGTAGGACTTTTTATGATTTTAAGCTACAATAGCAGTGTGAGTAGAACTTTAATGTGCTCATCTTATTAAAAAAGGATTTCATAGATACCGTGGAAGCATGAGATTGCAAGACAGATTTCAGTGTGCTTTTTTACTGCTTTGACTAAGTCAGAATATGGATATTTATAAATGAAACAGCTATTTTTTGTAAAACAGGCTCCTGGCCAGGGGGTACAGCCATCTACTGGTAAAAAGACATTTCAGGAACAAATTTTAAATAAACTGCAACAATCTAGTTACGAGAAATGGGAGAGAAAAAGCATTAAATTCTGAAAAATAATTTTATTTGCAGAAGGGAGAAGAGGGAGGGAGAAAGAAAACTTTCTAGAATTCAACTCACAAAAGCAAAACTGAAAGTGTCAGAATTTCATTTAAGGAAAGACACTGACACACTATGTCAGAAATGAGTAAGTATCAATGTAAGACAAAGAGATAACTGATACAGACCAAAGATTTGGTCACACGTGGATCATAGAAAATCTCAAAATCTTCTGACATAACCTTCTTGCAGAGTACACATTGTACTGTACCATACTTTTCTCAATCTTCAGCAAATGCCCGAATAGGATTTGTTACAAGTCTTCAATAGAAATTTTCATTACCTAACGAAGTTGAGTTGAAGACTATTACATAGGCTGACTGTACACAGAATGGCACCTGAGTATCACAGAACACTTTTCACAGCCTGTTTTTAATAGAGTTCTTAAATATGCTAATATGTGCTTACAGAAAATGCTACATAAATAAAAAGAAATGCCCTGAATAATCTGTTCATATGATCCCATTGGTGATACACAGGACACATTTTTTTAAAGCTTTTTTAGACCAGACTACCAAGTTCATGCTTGAGAAAGCTGAAAAAAATCCAAGGGATCTTTAACAGGTACTTTCAGAGAGGGAGAGAGGAAGAAATGGCCTCAGTATAAAACCATCCTCCCATAGGAATGCTCCCAAGAAGACAATATCCTCCAGCCACAGCAGTAAGCATGAAGTCAAGTCTCTGCCAAGCATCAGTTGTGAACACTCTACAGCTCCAACTAGTCAAAGAAAGACCCATGAAATCACATTTAAGACATGAAGCCATGAATAAGGAAAAGACAAAACAGTTTATGAGAAATGAAGACTCACATACAAGAATAACTAATACACTTGAAATTATAATGACAGTCAATTTACTGCATTAACTGAGCTCTTCTGTCTAACTTTCTTTTACCAATCTGTCTCTTAAATATTTATTCCATTTTTCCTACTCTATGGTATATAAACCCTACCAATATTGACAGAGGGTAAAAAAATTACTCATATTTAGTACACCCAGTTTTATGACATAAGGAAGACTATGCTCGCACCCTAGCTATGACAGACACACCATCTTGGCTATGTCTCTTTTCCCTACCTACTCACTGAACACAGAGCTTCACTGTGAAAATTCCCAAGTTTCTGAACTAGTTTTGGTTTTTTTTTTTCCCCAAAATTCACACGAGCTTGAAAGAGAAAACTCTCACAACCAGATAATTCGAAGAGGTAAAATGAGTGCATAAAATAAACTTCCCTATGCTTATTTGCCCCTACCAAGAAACCAGAAACAGAGATTCTACACACAACACTCCTGTAGTATTCTGATTCACACAAGAAACTCCACATTTTGTTCCCTTTGTTTTGTTTATAAAGTTACAGTTAACTTGAGTGTCACCTACTCAAGAGAAAACAAGCTGTTCATTTATTACAAGGATCAAGCAACATAAATCTGCAGATGCTGCACTTACCACCCACAGAGTCCTGAAACATGCATACAGGTAAGCTCTCATTAAACCAGTGCCTAATGTTTAGCAAGCACAACAGCACTGACATTTTTACAGTACATAACAAGGCCCACAATCACTACATAAAGTCTGTCAGGAAAACATGTTCAAATTCTAACAATATAGTCTTTCGTGAGGGAGATTCTCCTTTGAAATGACCACTCCTTATTCTAAAGCCTTCAAATGCCTATAGTTTCTATTATCACTAAATACAGACCATGATTTACCTCACTTACTGTTTGTATTGTTTGGCTCCCTGCTTTTTGAATAGACCAGTAGCCAGTTACTGGCTATTTTTTGCTGGGAAGTTCACTCTACTCCTTCTGGAGAAAATGCAAGGAAGTCATGCCTAGAATTATTTGTTACCATTGTGGGTCTACAGAGTCAAATTGCCTTCTCCGCACACAAGCTCAGTACCTCTCTGCATTGTCTGCAGAAATCTCTCTTGTTCCCCCAGCTCATAAAGTGTTGTAGCCTCTCCCTCAGAGAAGTACTCAAAGTGGCTTTCCTGTGAGAGTCCTGCCCACAGAGGGCTAGGTTTATCATGCACCAGCACCAATTCCATACTGGTAATTTCGAGTAAGAAAAAGAGAGGAAAACAGGGGAAAATGGGGGATGGGGGCGAGGGTGGGGAGGGATACAGAGGAAAAAGGAAAAGGCATTTGTCTCACAGCCACACAAAACTGCAAAATGGACAACTTCTGCAAAACCTGACATGGGAAACTTGTCTGGGAACACTATGCTTTCAGACAAAGGCAGCAGATTCAGAATTAACACAGTTTTGCCATGAAAGGTTTACAAATCTTCAGACACCAATATATTTGCAAAGTTGCATGCAAACACCTTAAAGTGCTTGAGTTCACAGAAATTCATCATACTCTAACACAAGAAAAATCCTATCTGCAGAAAAAAAATGATTAAATAAGAAAGAAATATGCACATGCTCGAACATCAAAACAAAGCAGCAATTTGAGCTTACACACAGACACACCGAACTACAATAAACAGAAACTAGTAGTGATGGTGGTTGAACGTCTGGTGAAATATGGGAGCTGGAGGGATTTGTACTTTAAAGAGAAGTTAACACTGCACACTGTTTTCTAATAGCTTCTGGTTCAAGACTCATGCAATATCTCTGGTTTTAATACCAACCATCTGTACTAAACTCAAAACATATCAGAGCTGCATATCTTTAAGATACTGAAAAAAATGAATTATGTAACTACTGGTCACCAGCCCAATGTCCCTTCTGCCTTATAAGAAACACAAGTTTCTGTTACTGGAAAGATACCCAAACTGTAACATTTTGATCGCTGATGCAAAGAAGGAAACAATTTTCTGCAGTCATGTTAGAAAATTTTGTATCATTGACAGATACCTTTGAAAACCTGCTGTGCCTTAATTTATATTTGCCAGGGCTAAGAGAGAGAAATAATAAGGGTTCTGGTACATTTCAGACTTCTACTAGCGTAAACAGAACTTGCTCCTGCCTGTTGCTTAGTAGTCTAAAAGTTGTTCAACTTTCAGCGCAGAGGTGGGAGAAAGAGGAATCCTACCTCTGCAAAACCTATGGACTCGAACTAAAAATAAACCCATTTCTCCCTTTTCCCTGAAACCCTTTTCTGCTTTTGTTTGTTTGTTCTGGATTTTATCAGTCTCTCTTTCATGCTGGTGAATCATGTCTCTGTGACAGCTGATTCCGTTTATCCATCCTGGGAGAAAACAAAAGCTAAAAATAACTCTTTTGGGGTTTCTGCTGGGTTTTGCACGAGAAGGGACTGAATATGTTCATTCCAAGCTTGTGTGTCAATGTTTTGCTTTATCTTTGCCAGGGTTGATTTAACTAGTACCATGTTAGAAAAAGAAAAAAAGAAAGCTTTTTGCTGTCCACAAAACTCCAAGTTGGCTAAAATTTAACAACATCTGTGGCAAATGAAAAAGAAAACTTTCTTAACATCCAAGTTAGTACTAGCATATTTTATTTGCAAGCAGGAGCTTTTTTCCCCAAAAGCGCTCTGCCATTTCTTGTGATGAGCAACAGCGAAATACACAGGTTCTATCAGGTCCAGTAGCTGTGCTTAAGAGGGTTCTTTTTCCTACTTTGAATGTTTCTAACCATGTAAAAATCGTTACTAAATTTAAAATATCATTGCAACCAATAATCAGTCTCATACAGTGGTAGACATTTTGTCTGGGCTAGGCTGGAAATCTTGCCGCAACATTTACTTCTACGATCTCCAGTGCTTCTTTCTCCAATTCGTGTTAGCCATACCTGATTAGCTCACTATGAACACAGGCCCACGAGAAGCACTTCAATGTCTGTGGCTTATTCTATGAAGTGCGGTGGGTGTAGCTGCTTCTGGGCAGTGGGAAGCTTTTGTGCTCAGTCTATTGCAGAGGAAAAGTTCAGGTCAGTATTGCATTTCATGAATTTCATTCCTATAATTCTAATCATAAAAATAAGATGTTAATTGTTAGGTTAACTGCTTATGTAGCAACTGGGTTCAAGTCAGATTTTCAGAATAACTCACACTAGTTACAACCAAAGCAGAAATCTCTCAGCACCTGGCACGATTCTGGATGAGCGCTTCAGACTGTTTTGTCTATATGCAAGTGCCCTGAAAAGTTAGGTTCTTGAAAAACCAAGGTCAGTCCTTAGGCTGAAAAACACACTTTCAAAATTAAATACACATTGCATGCACCAGGAAAGGTTGTAGTCTTCTACCACATCTTAGAGAAAACGTGTTGGTTAAATTAAAAAGAACAAAAAACTTTAACAATATCTTCAGATGGTTTAGGTACGCTAGTATGAGTCATTGGGTCATGATTGAGATGTATAGAGAGACAAGATGAGTAATGATACCAGGAGCTTAGCCCCAGCGTATCCGGCGACTGACCTTTTATCCTAGTTTTGTCTGTTCCATGCTAACTGCTCATGCCAAGCACCCTCTGCATTTGCCTAGGGTGGAGGCAGTGATGTAGGCAGAATAAACACCTTTAGGGCCTGCACACTCAGCTCAGGAAGATGAGGACACTTGGGCAGGTAGCTACATTGACCTTTATGATACTACTGAAGCACTGCTGGCAGTACACAGACTTCTGGTTTCAAGTTACCTCACAACATGATCCAAATCACAGCTGTTGGCTAGCTTGCTGTAAAAGAGAAATGAAGCATCAGAGTGACTGGAAATATTAAAAAAAACATGTAGATTTTTAAACATATTTGGGGAATGCAGGAGAAAGATGTACCAGGAAAAAAAATGGTGCTACATTTAAAATTAAAGTCTAATTTTCTTTTTCAAAGTTTAACAAGACTAGTGACTGTGACATACACAGTCACCTGCCAAAAGAAAGCAGATAAGCTCTAAGGAATCCAGCAAGAGACACAGATTGCCTAGCACCAAAATGGTCCATGGGTAGGAGGTATGTCTTCAGAGATCATTGAAAGGTGGTATTTAAAAAAAGAAGGTGCTTTTGAATATTGTACTTCAATTAGGATACTTCTGGCAGTTGTCAGATTTATTTGTTTTTCCTCTGTTTCTAGATCTTTCAAAAAATTCAGACTGAAAGGCATAGGCAATGGCCTACAGCAAATCTAGCATACCAGCTTAGACCTTAGGAAAGAGTACCAGAGTGGCAGCTTCTGCATGTTCTACAAATGAGATCTTGAGAAATCTCTGTGCTGAACACATCTAAAAGCAATATCACAAAGTATGAAAGGATTTCTGAAAACAATATTCATCAAAAAACAAAAAGTTACTTCTGTAAGTCACTTGGCAAAACTGCCCATGATATCATCACATTCCAGGCTTCTTACACTGACTGAGCTGGAAGCATTTAAGTTCATGAACTCCAGCCTCTCATAGCCACTCCTCGCACAGTTATTCTAACTGGGGCCGCAATGTGCTTTTCAAAATGTTCCAAACCTAACCTTGAAGTGAATCTGTGCTTCTCCTTGAGAAGGAATAGCTTGTTCTTCCTGCTATCCCCCAGTAACGCGATTGCTCTGTTCCGTATTACACGATAAAATACATGAAGTAGCAGCTTTTTCAGATGTTTTATTGGACATGAATACAGTGGGGATGCAGCGATTACAGCTTCACTGAGTTGTGGTTGTTGTGGTTGTTCAGCTGCAAGCCATCTTGTATTTCAAGATCAAAATGAATAGCAGAGGAAAAGGAAGAACAAAGTGTTACCTTGTAGAGACAGCAGTAGTAAAATATTGACAAAATATGTAATTTTATCACCATATCCAAGTCAATTGCATTTACAGGGAAGTGTATTTAAAGTGTACTTGTTTAACAACACACACACACATTAAAAAAAAAAAGATATGCAGTTTCCATTCCATTTTTTCAGACATACCTACTTTGGGTGAAGAAAGAATTTGCTGTTGCATCACTGAATATAACTAGGCAAAATACAATCTTATTGACTTTTTCTTTATGAATCATTTACAAGAATGATCTACAAACTTAATCTGCGAAATTTGTAACCAGCTACTCTAACCAGGAATCACTCATTTTTACTTCCAAAAGTCTAGTTAACTTAGAAAGGCTGATACTTGGAAGTTTTCTTTCAAAATGCTCATACCTGATCTGCAAGATCTTTGAACTTAATGTGATGCCATTTTCTTGTCATTTTTCAGCATTCACTCATATTTTAGCTTGAGAACTATTGCAGAAGTTCTGCAGAGGAGGTATAGGTACCCAACCACAGTGTAGGATTTGGAACAAACAGAGCAAGTTCTACCAAAGTCCTAACATAGAAAACACAGCTCTCCACTATTAGCAATGTATTCAGTTTTCAAAATTAAAAATGCGTCTATGCACATACATGCAAGCAGATTAAAATTAGAAGAAAAAATAAAGCCTGACACTACTCAGTGACATGCCTACGTGCCAACAAATATCTGCAGATACAGGAAGTGCATGATACAATTAGTAAACATGCATGATTTTCTTCTGTTGCCAGAGGAAACAGAGGATTTTCCTCTGTTGCACTGGTCATGGCCAATGCCACATGAAGTCATTAAAAAATCCAAACGTTGTTTTTCATCCCTGGAGAGAGTCATAGATGGGACTGGAGAATTTAATATTGCTGAGCTATAGTAGGGAGGTACAGGAGGAAAATAAGAGGTTTTAATTCTACCTGACCTTTAAAAAAATGCCTGTTTACTGCAAGAGTAATGGATCCTTCTTCCATCCTGAAATCACAATCATCCTAAAAAGGAATGCTTGCTATACTGCAGCATCTATCATAATGGGAAGCAGATGGCACAAAGAAAGTATTAACAGGGCCAGGTAGCAAGTCCAAGTGGGTTGTCAAGAAGTGTGGAACTGCCCAGGCCTTTCAAGATCCAAAAAAACTGTGGCAGAGCAAAACTCCATCCTAAAGCTGTGTAGAAAATAAAACAGTAAATGAAGAAGAAAGTTAATACTTTCTGAGGCAGGACTGAAGTACCTTGAAATTGCCTTGGAAAACAGCTTCTCTCCCACTGCTGCTTAAAAGGAGGATGAAGGGAAAGAGGGGTATTTTAAATCTAATAAACATGCACATTACTCCTTGTCACTCAGTGCATTGTTGAATGGTTCTTCTTCCTAACCCCTGGCCCTCCTCCTGCACATATACTATTCCCTCAGCCTAGGCTCCTTGTCTAGTCAAACCTGGCACATGCCTATTTGTTCACTCTCACTTTTGAACAGCTTTTCCATTTTGGCCAAACTCTGTGAAATGGAACTTTTTTATTCTGGATTTTTCTCTTTCTTTTCTCTTTTTTGGTGAATTTATAAAACGGTCTTATCATTCTTGAATGAAGATAAATCAGATACAGGATACTGCAGCTGAATGTATTATTTTGTTGCTTCTTTGTCTCCCACTCCTGCAGTGGATATAAAGTTATTTCCCTTAAAGCGTGCACTGTACTTGAACATCTGCTGAAGTTTAAATGAAAATACAACAAGATGCTTTGGGATACATGCTTCAAATGCAACTACTTATTTTCACGTTACTGTCCTTAAACAGAACTTTGTAAATAAGAAATAGGAAAATATATCAGCTTAAATTTCACATACTTTTGTAGGTCATCTCAGTAGCATCTATTAATCAGTGTAGTGTGACCTGGCTCAGCTTCAGATAGACAAATAGAAGGCTGACCATACCGTTAATGTGCCTATATGTAAAGTAAAAGAAGAGGGCTGAGAGTTTTAAAAGTTGAAGTTAAGAAGAGTAGCTCCATAAACCTTGAAAATCCACATGGTAAAAAATTCTGTCTTCCTTATATTCTCAAAGTAATGAATTGTCCCAAGCTAATGAAGGATTTCTTTTCCCCTCTTATACTCAGTCTCTTCAACCGGGTCTTTTGCAGGTATTTAACCAGAGACCTGTATAATATCCGGTGCTGAGAAAAGGGAAAAAGTGGAAGCAGAGAGGCAGGAGCACAGAGGGATAAGCCAGACAAACCTTTTTGGAGGCAGCATAGTCTTAGATCACTTTAAATTGACTGTGAAACCGCAACCATGAAAAGTGAGAACATTTCTGTAACATATCAGTAAGAAGACCTCGAAAGGAACTATTGAAAGAAAATTAAGCGCTTGGTGAGAAACAGAGGGGTCTACTCATAACTTTGAGAAGGAGTCTTCACGGTACTTTTGTGGTTTAAATATTGCTTCCACTTTTTGATGGGATTTTTTTTTTTTTAATGTTTACATCAAAGTTCCCAACAATTTGCTGCCCTGAGTTATTCAAGTGCTTTTGGAGACTCCCCAACAAGACAGCTCTCTTACCTGGAGGAAATAATTTTCTTGAGCCACACCTTCCACAAAACTAGACCTAAAGAAGGCATCACATATCATTTTTTCTTTGAAGGATAAAAAGGAAACAGAAAAACTTCTGTTTCATCCTTCTCATGTGAGTTGTGTAAGGAACCTGTGTGAGCTCAAAAAACCACAAGAAACAACCCCCACAAAATAAGCACACCTGTGGCTTTTTGTTGTTATTTGTCCAAAGTGTCATACCTTTGATTTATCTCTACCATAATTCACCAGTAATTGCACTCTCTACTCCTGTTTATTGAGGCTCAACAGAATTTTCTTTAAAATATGTTTGGTTACCTGTTACTAAACAGCTGTTTTTTAACATGTCATTTTACTTCCCTTCTCTACTCCCATTTTAGTTCTCTTGCATGATGTTTCTTAATTCAGTTCTAAAAAGAAGCAATATTTAGGAGTATTTGGAAGCTGAACTGGCCTGTGTTTTATTTCAACAGTTATCATTATTAATTAAAAATTCCAAAGGAAGAGTAAGCTTCTGCTCCCAAGGACAGAATAGTTTGCATTATCAATCTTCCTTTGCAATGCAAGGAATTCATCCTCACACAGATAAACAGCCATTTGTATATGATTGGTAAAAAAGTGCTCGTTTGCAATTTCTCAGGAGTATTACCTAGTGATTTTTTTAAAGTGTCATTTTTCATCTGAAAACCTCAGAGTACATTGCAGAATTCTGGGAGCTTGCAGCAATCTCATTCCAATTCTGAGGTATGTACTTTGTACTTTTACGAATGTGTAAAATGAAGCTGAGGCTGAACTTCCCAACCACAGAATAATCAAGCTCAGCAGTATATTAAATGAAGATCAGAAAGAACGCTACTCCTTTACAAGTGTTAACAGCAATTGTTGTACTTTTAAAAACATTTGACATGATCGTGAGATAGGGCTTGTTTAAATGAGCGTAGTAAGTTTGGACGTAAGTAGGTAAGAAACATTAACCACCGTGACAGATCGTAAGAACTGACATTCTTCCTTTAGCATTGCTAAGGTAAATACATAATATATCTGAGAATCTCACTAATTAGCCTAATTTTTTTCTTTAAGGAACTTAAAGAACTGAGTAAAGATATGGAATACCTATAGGGCATTTCTTGGTATAGGAAAGGGAGGAAGCAAACAAAACCAGACTCAAATTTTCAGTCCGGTGGCCACATGTTCCTTTAGTTCACATCTCACTTTTGTTAGCAAATCAACAACAAACTTCTACCCTTCTACTGTTATTCACTTGAATTTTTGCCAATGCATTAAGGCATTCTTTCCCCAAAAGAAAACACATCGCCAGCATCATTTACTACACTCCCCCTAAAAATACTTACAGCACAACATTACATGCATACTTTTGACAATTGTGCTTTTGGAAAACACCGTTCCCTGTAGCAGTGAGACAATAAAAGCTTTTTCATGCCAGAGAGATACTGTTTTAAATATGTGCTACTGACTAAGAACAGACATAAACAAGAACCTTCCTTAAGATAATGTTAATTTCTTGTCTTAATAATCATAAAAGATTTTACTGAATAAAGGTACAAGTCTGGGTAAGCGCACAGTTGTCTAGCCTTGCGACTCTCAGCCCCCGAAAATTTCTTAATACATCAGTGTTTGAAAGTTTTCTTGACTTCAGCCTACAAATAGAAAAGTAGAAAAACTATTTTTGTATCACTTTCTTATGCCAGTTTTTGTCTTTTCTTGTTGTCTCAATCTAGTAATTCCTTTAGCCAAAATTTTACCTTGGTTTATATGTCAAACATTTTTGTACGTGATCGCCACCAAGAAACATAAGAAAAGTCAGGTGATTAAAGTTAAAAAATAAAATGCTAAGGGTCCTATAGCTAAGATAAATACCAGAACAATTTTTACTGTCCTTTGCTGTTAAAGGCAGAAATTCCCTTTCACTTTGCTCCATAGATATTATGCAAAATGGCATGTGCAAAAGAGGAAAAAAGATGGGATTTGCAGAAAACGCAAGCTGACAGAACTTTACAACAAACATGATAAATATTAAGATAGTCAAGTAGTGATCAAGCACTGTGTTCATATGTACATGATCACTTGAAGGAAATGAAGATAAGGTCTGTTAGTTTGTTATTCAAAACCAGGGAAGATTAAACTTGACTATCAGGATATCTCATTGATAGAAAAATATATAGTCACAGATCTCACTATCACTGAGGATTACAAAGTTTATATACTCCAATAATATCTAAGGAGAAACTACAAGACCCAAAACCTGTTTCCCATTTGTGATTTGGACTTTGTGGATTGTGTTTGTACAAAAGGTGTCTTTCCACAGGTTGCTGTGCAGTAGACACAATCCCTTTCCACAGCGAGTCCTCTTTGAAGTCATACCTTTGTAGCAGACACAGACAAGCACACGACCTTCGGAGGCTGGCTACATAGTAAGAGCAACCAGACAGCTCATGGGCTGCACTCACAGTCACTCAGCACAAGCTCATGTGCAAACATCATGGTTTACAACCCAATTAATAATCTGGGTCCAGAGCCTGCACGGAGAAGTTACTCCGTTGTACTCTGAGAATGAGTCAATCTTATATCCCATGTCAAGGAGTTCCTCAGATTTCTCTCTGACTCCATAGGCTTTCATTGCTGGCTTTGGCAGTACGACTACAGATTTCACCTGCCAGAGCACAGCTGGTTGCTAGTCCAAGACAGGCCAGCTGTGTTTAAACAAAAGATCTCAAATGAGAACTAACAGTGTAAACCAAAAGACCTTGAACTTTAATTGCTTCCTTCACTTTCCTACCCCCCAATAAACTGAGGCATTTTAGAACAGGTAGATAAGGAGTCTGTAGCTATTACTGTGAAGAATATTTCTGAAATAAAGGTGAAGTCACCCACCTGAATTGTCAGACACTGCTATGCTATTTCTTTGTTACCAAACAAGAATACTGAAACGAATGAACAAGCAGGAACCCCTTACCCAGGGAGAAGTATAACTGCTGTCAAACTTTAATACTTACATTAACCTTGCTCAGACAATGCTAGAACAAGAAAAGCCATCTCAGACAATAAGTAGTAAGGGGAATGGTAATGTCTTGAATAGTAAGTTCTACAATGAGCTCATGCCTCTTCTATTTGTGAAGGAGATAAGCACTTACTGAACAAGGAATAGGCAAAGATAAGATTAAATAACCTTGGTCACAGCTCCAGTTCTTCATTACCTCATGCACTAAAGCATCACAATTCCTCTGCTGAAATCAGAGATTTCAGAAACGTTCATTACTGGTGCTCAAAGGATTCAATTCAAAAAGAGGACTACTTTGTGATACTACGAGGACTTTTTTATTATCAATTGCTATTATTTCGTTGTGTAATCCTTATCTGAGATAAAGACTGAATGGGTAAGGTATGGCATGTATTTTGGTTTTGTTATTTCCAGTTTAATTACAGAGTCTAGGATCTAGGCTGTGGCAAAATCTTTAAACCAAACACCAAAAATAAGATTTATGTTTTGAGCACTAGAGGACTCAGAAAACTTTACAATATGCCTACGAAAAGACCAAAATAATAATAAAAAAAGTTTTACATTCATCTGTGGGGTATTTGTTTCCCATGTCAAATAAACCAACTAGTAAAATCTGCTAAACCATGGCTAGGTGTTTATCTATTGAAGGTGAAGAAAGCTGCCCTTGCGAACAAGCACTTAAATTTTATTTTACCCTAGGCCACCCACAGTGTGTTTACTCATCACACACACAGACTTGCTGTAAAGTAAACAGGAGGATAATTCTGACTTAATTTTCAGGTTTTAATACTATGCATGAGTGATAAAATTAAATTTGGAGTCCAAGTAAATATGCAGGGCTTCAAGCACGCAGGTTGGTTAAGAGCTTTCACAACTGGGCAAACAAACAACAAAAGAAATATAAAAAGGTGTAACATAATATCGTAGAAAAGAGAGACCTCTGTAAGACAGACTCACAGAAATCCAATAGCTACCTACATGATTATGCCTCTAAACCTATATTTAATCAACTACATACAGGGCTGACTACTCATTGTAGCAAATGAGTAAATTTGAAGGGAATGGGGATACCCCCTGCATCCTAGCTTATTGATTACATCTGCACAGCAGGGACCTGCTGCGATGTTGCTGTAGAGATGTGTTGATAACAAAAGATAATGACTTTTCTCCCAATTTTCCAGATGCAAGACATTCTTCCTGGGAAAAGTTTAAGGGCCTCTGAGGATGCATAAACTCAGATTCTTGACCAGCTAGAGAGATAAAACTCAGGTGCTTGAACATTTAAATAGAAGTCAGAGCTCAATCAAGATTTCTCAGCAGAGTGAGCGTGGTGGTCCATGGCTTTCCTCAGATATGCACCCACACTACTCCCACCCCACAAACAAGAGGAGAAAATGGAGGGATCAGTGTCAAAGTTCATGTCACAAAGCAATTCTCCCTCACTGACAGAAGCGGCGCTGTATAGAAGCAGCAGGGACAACTAGCTGTCATGGTTTCAAGTTGGGAAAGTTAACCTTTTTACTAGTAGCTGGTATAGTGCTATGTTTTGGATTTGGGATGAGAAATACTTTGATAGCACACTGGTGTTTTTAGCTGTTGCTAAGAAGTCAAGGTCTTTTATGTTCCTCACACCACCCCACCAGTGAGTTGGCTAGGGGTGCACAAGATGTTGGGAGGGGACACAGCCAGGACAGCTGACCTCAACTAACCAAAGGGATATTCCGTACCATATTGCGTCATGCTCAGCATATAAAGCTAGAGGAAGAAAAAGAAGGGGAGGATGTTTGGAGTGATGGTGTTTGTCTTCCCAAGTAACCGTTACATGTGATGGAGCCCTGCTTTCCTGGAGATGGATGAGCAGCTACCTGCCAATGGGAACCAGTGAATTAACTCCTTGTTTTGCTTTGCTTGAATGCACAGCTTTTGCTTTACCTATTAAACTGCCTTTATCTCAACCCACGAGGTTTTTTTTCCTCACTTTTACTGTTCTGATTTTCTTCCCTGTCCTGCCATGAGCTGTGAGTAGCTGTGTAGTGCTTGGTTGCTGGAAGGGGCTAAACCATGACACTAGCTTAATAAATTGTACCTTATTTTATTTAGATCTGACCTTAGGCTTCCCGGCAAGAGGGGCCAAATAAAGGGCTTGCAGTCAAAACCCTCAAGGTACCACAGCAGTACCTTGGCTAGCAAGTTCTCCTTGCCCAATGCTTGTTTAACTTAAACACTAACAGGCTCATTTTCTAAATTAAAATTTAAGCAGAGCTTGGCAGGTGGATAACGTGAGATTAATAAAAGCCTTTGACTCAAAGTTGGACATGAAAGATTATGCATACAAAGCAAACTGAAACTTTTCCTACATTAAAAAAAACAACCCTACGTTCTTTGTCAAGATGAGAAAGCATGTGAACTTCCACAAATAATGAAATTCTGAGATGAAGACATATAAAATTTACTGCAGCCACAGCCTAGAAAGAGTAAGAAAAGAACTAAATACAGGAAGAATACATGCTTTGCTTATCTGAAATGCCTGGTGAATGCTGCAAGTTCCACACACTTCCATTTAGAAGTAATTTTTTTAAAAAAACAAAATAGCTAAGTAAGCACAGGAACATGTGGAAACCTCTAGTAAATTTCTGTCCAAGAAAACAAATACCAATTACATTATATTACTGGATTTGCATTACTACAGGGACAAGTCACAGAACCCATTGGAGGGGATCTTTCAGTAGCAACAGCTGAAGTAAGAGAAATCAGCATAAGAACAGCTTTATGAGCTCTTTGAGCTTTGTTTTAAAACATATTTTAATACTAACGAACACCACATATATTGTAGACAGCTGACTAAATAAAAAAGGCCATCAAGATTATCTATTCTTGCTAGTCCTTGGGTGTAGGCAGCCTAACTAACGTAAACCGGAGGAGATAAGTATCAGTAACTTATGAAAAATGCCATTACAGCATGCTAGAAGCAAAACAACCATGTGAAATGAGAGGAACAGAACTCAATATAGCGTGCAATGACTGTAAGCTTCAGTGCCCACATACTAAGCTTTCTGTACTGTAATGGTCTGATACATTCATTTTGACCCAGAGACCAGAGATAAATTGTCTTAGCAATACAAACAAACAGCTAAGCAATTAGGGCAAAGTTTTTGGAGAACATAGTGATAACATCTAAAAGCATTGTTGGGTGATGGGGAAAAACAGCCCTGGAGATAGGGGGTTTAATCTGAAGTAAAAGAGAGAGTATAATTGCTTCTCCAAATTACAGTGCACTAAAAAGAAAAGCAGACAAGCAACTGGCACTGGTATTTGTCTGGCATCTATTTCAGTGTATCCAACCTGAAAAGTAACTTTCATTGTCCCATTTGGAGTTAATCAAGTTTTGCCTATAAAAAGGAAGATTTTTACATGTGCAGCTGTGGAAGTGTCAGAGCTGAGAAATCCATGAGGAGCCACAAGGTTTTAAATAATTTCTGTCACTTAAATTTCCTTAAAGTAACTTATTAAAATAAAGTTTCCAAGCACTGGGGTTAACACAGTAGCACGACCAAAGCAACAATTTTATCTGTTCACTTTTATGAATCAGCCCTATTTAGAGAGTCAAACACAGATGTACATTAGTCGCCATGCAGAACATTGGCTGCAACAATGTCCTTTACCTCCCAGGCACAGTATAGAGGTAACCAGTATCTAACCTAAACTGTGTCTTGATTTAGCAATGAGCATTTGGTTATTCCTTTAAAACATTGCACAAAATGTTACCTACATAAAAAAGAATGTTATACAAATTTAGAAATTAGTGAAATATCAGGTCTAGAATGCACTCCTTCAATTTGGTTAGGGCAGCCCAAGAAAATAGCCATAAGCAGATGTAAGACAATCTCTCAAATTAATACTAAATTTTGTCGTTGTGAACACTCTTGTTGCACGTAATAGGATAGTTTTATTAGATGAAGATGCCCGCTCATTGCAAAATATCTAAATTTTATTTTAGTGGAAAAAAATGCAATATGGACGAGAGAACGCGCATTGTACTTTTACTGCAGCTGAACGACCAGCGGTCTCATAGTGTTCACCTAAGGAACAAAATTGGTATTGTTCAATTGCAATTCATAATTGCATAATGAAATTAAATGCATACATTTTTTTACTAAAGAATTTATTTTTCCTTGTAAGATTTTTCTTTGAGATGTATTTTAAAAAATAAAAAAGACATTTTGAAAGATACGTAATTCAAATGTTTATAAGAGAGGTGGTTTTGGAGCTGCCATAAATGATCCATAGTCTTAACTCCAACCCACATAACAGAAGCAGCTTCAATAACTCAGCCACGTCATCTGGACTCCAGTGTAATTTAATGCATTGAAAGTAGGCATATGTCTTGCTCCATTGGGTACTATGTTGTAGTATACAAAAGCCTATAAAAGCCACCTGAATTAAATGAAAAATTATTTATGTTTCAATAAGGAAAAGCACTTTACTAGTAATTCCAGAACAAGATTGTATGGGGATTAGCAAATAAGGCAAGTCTGCAACGACACTCCTCCATAAACATCAAATTAACACTTAAAACCACAAAGTCTTTGTTCTTGTATCTCAGGGTAAGTGGACAGTCTACCTGCTTTCTGTGTAGAAATAAATTAGAAACTCCAATTTTTTTTTTTTTTTTTTTGGGTTCCAACTCCACTATGAAACACCATAACCAAATTATGCTATTTTAATTTATGACTGATATATTATTGTGAAAGTTTTAAAATATATTTTCATAATATTGTTAATTATGAAATAGTGAAGAAATCAACCATAAATAGCATTCCCTAACCACACAACTGTTATCCTCATCTGTAATGAAATTTTCTTTCCTACCTCTTTTCTTCCTCTAATCCATTCACCACAACCTAGAAATGAACAGCACTGAGCTCCCTTAACTTTCACTTCCAGTTTCTGCATTTTTCTCTGCTTGGTACTGCCCCAGAAATAATGTCTGTAAGAGCAACACATTAGACAGCCAATATCACTTCTTAAGCGAGTAGTCTACGGAGATGAAAAGTCACTCTTTCAACTAGTAGGCAGGATTCTGGCTTGCAAGGATGTGCTGTCAACGCAACGCTCAGAAGGATAGCAGTATAGCACTCAGATATCATTAAGGTAAAATTTATACCCCCTGCCTTAGAGATAATGTTATTGTTTTTATCCTAGCTCTCCCCTCCACTGCCATAACTTCCAGGAAAACAAATGTTGTCTTCATGCCTTCAAGCTTTTCTCCACCTTTTTTCCCCCCTAACTGCTCATACGCTCCCCACCGGCAGAGGTGGAATCTTGATTTGATAGGTTGGGCTGCCTTACTTTCTGTCACAGGAGCAGCCTAGGGAAGCAACTGCAGAAAGAAAAAGGAAGGACAACTGGTAAATGCAATTTCTAAAGTAATTTTTCTGTTGAATGCTGCCAGTACAAAACACAAGATGTGACGTGGCTTGTGGATGGAGGTAGACCAAAGTAATGACCTATGTATTTTAGTTGCAGATATCACGAAGTCCTATCACTGTGCTTTTCCTGTCCCTCAATATATTTTACACAAATGGACAGAATGAATGCGACGAAGTGCCTGTTACTGGAATAGGTATATGCATGATTCATATACATCAAATTTAGTCTCACATAAAAAGTGTTAAAGTTGAAACTATTGCAAAACCACAAGACCAAGGCTAAAAGAAAATGTATGCTTGTTTATTTCTACCTATGCATGGTAAAGGACAAAGTCACACTTCTCTCTGCATTACAACCGTCATGTTTTTCTACCAGTTTCCACCCCATCCCCCAGAAGAACGAGTACTATGATTGGCACATTATTTTGTATAACAATGAGACTGAAGTGATCTGATAAGAAGGGTCGTACTGTCATCTTCAGCAAAGAACATACTTTAATGTTATGTCTTTCAAATTTTCATCACAGATGCATATAAATGCAGTTACCCAAGTGTCATGGAACTCGATGGGACCAATTATGTGCATTGTAATATCAATCTTTGACTGAAAGCATCAACAAATTATGGAGCCCAAATAAAGCCTTATAAAGTGATTCCTCCCTTTACTGGTTCCATCCTCACACATACAGACAAAACGAGACAATACTGAAGACTAGGAATCCAGTCCTAGCTCTTTGCACCCTTTTCAATAACAAATGAAAGAGCTGCCTTATTTCCATTCTCTAACTTGCTACTGAGATAAATAATAACTTCTAGTAAAACAAAGCCACAAATGAGAGTCTTTTACTTTGATCTGAAAACAGAGTCATTCTTTGTAAACTATTTCTCATACAACATTTGCAGACACACGGTCCCGAGTCATCTCACCGCCTTCTATCCCTACTCTAAAATTTTGTGAAATCATTAGAAAACTTATTAAGAAAAAATTAATTATATGAAATGTCATGTTTTTGTAGAAGTTTCTGTTTCCAAAATAATATTTTATTTCAGACTTCTCCATCAAATCTGAACCATTTGTTGCATAGAGGCTTACATGATCTATGCACTTAGTTGTATTTTGACAACTTTCAGTGGGCTGTTACAATAGACTGTTTTCCAGAAAAGAAAGTATAACCACAACACCAAGTTGAGCCTTTGGGGGTTGGTTAAATTTCTCATTAAACTGACGTTCAAGCACATGTAGCATTTTTCCTTAGTGTGGCAACTTGCCACATTTAACATTAGGGAAATTCAGATGCTTATAAATTAAGTTTATAAGTAAGTTTGTTGAAATGACAAATAGGATTTTGAAAACTGAAACGGGTGTTTCTGTCTCCCATTGCATTATAGTGCAGTGCCCTCCACTGGCCAAACGTACTCACTTTTAAAAATAAAAGAGCAAAAATTCTCTGAAAAGTTACTCTTCATACTAGAACCAAGAAAATATGTCCAAAACCCCTCAGAAGCAGTGTAAAATTCTTAGAAAAAGTTACTACATAATGGCACCAATTTATACTAATGCCAGCCTTGCTTTCGTATTACATGGTAATAAGAATACTTCGGGTGCTGAAATAAATCCTGAAGCAGCCTTTTTAAAGAGCTAGAAATTAGAAGTGACAACACAAAAACAGGTGGTACTAAAAAGTGTAACTTAACACGAGACCTTATAACAGCGAAAAGCGTTTAGCAATTACTACTGTCTGTTGAATTTTCACTGTTTTACCTTCTTCAGTTCAGAAATGACAGGCCCTCATCTAAATGTCTCTTTGAAGCAATTAATAATGCTTTTGAGTGCAGTGGACAGAACTAGTTGCATCAGTACTACCTATATTAGATGTACGTGAGAGTGAGGATTAATAAGCGTCAAGATCCAACGGCACAATGAGAAAGCTGGAAATGACACCATATAAATGCCATGCCTTCATGTTACTGCGAGTTGCCCACTTACTATTTTCTCATCTCTCCCTCTCACTTCATTTTATGTTTGTTTCAAAAACATGGATGAAGTGTCAATGCAGGGATGGCAGGCAAACTGTGTATCTTCAGGAATATTCTGCACTCCAAGCAACCTTGCTGCTGTCATTTGGCTAACCCACTCCTCTTGGGTGATACAATATTCTTGTAATACCTTTCCCTTCACTGGCTGGTTGATGTCCAGGATTGCTTCACAACTTTCTCCAATACCTGTATTAGCACAGTGACACTATGGGCAATATTTACATGATACATCAAGTGCCCGATCATGCTTTCAAAAATTAACAACAACAATATTTTAAAATTATCCATGAGTGTGTGCAAAAGGACAACGGGTGGTACAACAGATCAAGATGATGATTAAGGACGCTAGGGACACTATCTTAGTAATAAAAGTGTTATTAATTAGCTTTCAGTAGATTCAATTATCCTACACAAGATTACTACCTAATTACTAGATCTAATGATATTCAATGTGGTAAGATTTGCTGGTGACAAGGTGAACTGTTTCTTTAATAAGACTAAAAGCAAGAAGCTATAGGAGGAATTTATGATAAAAATACAGAGATAAATGGTGTTTGCACAAATAGACCAAACCCATAGAAAGACTGAAAATACGCTTTGTGTCAAGAGTTGCACACTGCTGGATTTTTCAAGCAGAGGCAAAGAAGGACACAAAAATATTCTTAAATCCCTGACAAAACCTTCACTGCCACCTACAGATGGAGGGAACAACTGGAAGACTGAGATAAAGCTGAAAGATGGATTTAACATCCCTTTTTTCAAGTGCTGACCAATAACTCTAAACGGGTCATACAGCACCATTTTATTTGAAGACAACAAAAGTAAGCTTTAAGACCTAGCCTAAGTTTTACAGTTTGTTCCATTCACTTTGCAATAAATTTCTGTGTTAGTGGGCAATGGAGGAAGCCAGTCATATTTCGTATCTTCCAATCCTATGATAAACTACTTCCACTAAAAAAAAAAGAAAACACAACACTGTTCCTAAACTTGTTTTTGAGGAGAAAAGGTTAATGCCAAGACGAATAATGAAGCACCTTCCTTTGAATATAGTTGCATGGATCACTAACAATGGTGGGATTTTCCACTTCAGTGAACAGCAGTGCTAAATGTCCCGTCCCACTCCCCAAAAAGGTTTCTGTAGACCCCAGTTCTGTCAAAGTGGGGAGCAGCTTTGGTGCTGTGTTCATCCAGGCAGCCTGGAGCAAGCACAAACAGACAAGAATAACTTCTTTGCCTCATTAAGCCTCAGTCATCACAGAAGGTTCTGATCCTCATTGAAGATTAATTTGTGATAGTCCTTTTGTATCAGGATTCAGCAATGATGACACAGAACACAGCATTTAGCCATCCTCACCCTCGGAGTCTTAGCTTCCCCTGTTAGAAGGAAGTGCTACGTTGTAGGCCTTGAGGTTTTGCAACCATTACCTTAAGTCTCAGATCTATCTTTTCACCCGTCCTCGGGGTTCTTACATAGCTTATGGCAATTAGCCATTTCCTTTTTTTTTTTTTAGCAGGTATTCCCACTTCCTTTGATTGTGCAATAACCACATAGCAATGCTGGGTTTTTCTGTTTATCATTTTGCAGATAAGATCTCCCTCATACAATTTAAGAGCTGTTTTCCATACTATGAGCTTTAAAGAAAAAATTAGAGGTAGGAATGGTGGATATCTGGTTGCTTCCACATTCATATCTCTGTGCTTCTATTACACCATTTTAAGACCTTGAACTGAAATAATGAGACATTTTCACACATAGATTAACACATAGGAATGTAGCAGAAGTACAAAAGTGCTTTCTAAACTTTTACATAGAATTGTTTTACCCAGAATTGTATTAAACCCACGGTTCCTTAACATGATTTGACTCTGTTGTGGACAGGGCCTCAGAAAGAAGAGCAACTGTTGGTCTCACTCTCAACCCATGAAAAGTAATTAAGACCCCACTTTCCCGTGGGGAACAGGTGTAGCTATCACTTCCCTGGCAGCCTGTTCCAGCTGAAGAGTTATTACTACAGCTGTTCAACTGATGGCAATTACCACTGACGATGGTCATTGTATGTGGATCTCACCTTCTAAAGGTTTCCTCCCAAGAGAGCTGATGTGATGACTGCTGAACTGCAGCATTACACTGCTTTCTGCTAAGAGACTAACTGACATTTACCTTTACGTGACCTTAGTGAGTTACAAAATGCATACTCAAACACAGTTGCTTAACCATGCTGACATATAGAATTTCTAACTTTTGCTTTTCCTTACAGTGTAAAGAGCTTTAAACACCACAGCTTTAAACCACATAGCTCTGAAAAACAAAAACAGGATGTCTGTCTCTAAAGCCGGTGCTGTGTATATTTTTCCTAAGACTGTGCTATCTGGGGCCAGGTTGGTGTAATCTTTCAATACAGTCTATTGGCCAAATTCTCTCTTTCCTGCTGGAAGGTTAACTCTGGCGTGTATGACAGAAAATATTTTCATGGCCAAGGCTTGTTGTCATCACAATCTGCATAACAATAGGACCAGGTGGAGATTAAAAAAAAAAAAAAAAATAAGGCTTAAAGTTATGTACAGTGATCTCCTTTACTCTTGCAAAGCTTCAGTGCAGCCAAGAAGAATCCAGAAACCACCAAACACCATGTGCACAATTCAACATGGGAACAATGCTATTGTTTCTTCTTCCTCAAGAGTGGGTTTTGATAGCGCAGGAGTATGTTAGTGCAGGTCTACAGGACTTGTAATTGAATAGACTATTTCAGTTGGAAAGGACCTAGAACGATGTCATCCAACTGCCTGACCACTTCAGGGCAGTTAAAGCACATTATTTAGGGCGTTGTCCAAATGCCTCTTAAACACTGACAGGCTTGAGGCATTGACCACCTCTCTAGGAAGCCTGTTCCAGTGTTTGACCACCCTCTTGGTAAAGAAATGCTTTCTAATGTCCAGTCTGAACCTTCCCTGTCACAGCTTTGAACCATTCCCACACATCCTATCACTAGATCCCAGGGAGAAGAGATCAGCACCTCCCTCTCCCCTTCCCCTCCTCAGGAAGCTGTAGAGAGGCCACCCCTCAGCCTCCTCTTCTCCAAACTAGACAAGCCCAGAGACCTTAGCCATTCCTCATCGGACATGCCTTCCAACCTTTTACCAGCTTTGTTGCCCTCCTCTGGACATATTCAAGGACCTTCACATGCTTGCTTGTCAATCAAGGCACATACCCATCCCCAAAGGCTGTGTCACTTAATACAGGTACACCACAACTATAATTTATGGCTTGAACCAACTGTTGGGAGTGTCTGCCCTTAAATGTTTGGACTAAGAAGAAGGATCAAAAATCCACTAAGGTTTGTCCCTGCTCTCATTCTGATGTGTATTTCTCCTTTCTTCGTTTTGTCACTTACCAAATTCATACACACTTTGAGAGGTTTTATTTGCATTTTTGTTGCTTATGAACACTGTTCAAGAATTAGCAAGCTTACTCATTTTACAGACCTCAATAGCAACAGCTCTTTTCCTCAAAGACCTTATGATACACATGATAGGCTGCACCAGACAGATAAAACAGTCCTAGCAACAATGGATAAGAGAAAAGACTTCAAAAAAAGCACAAATCACAGACTGCCACTTGCTTAATCAGTGCCATTTGGAGTAATAGCTTGCCTCTTTCATTAGTAAACAATCTGTAACAGAGATACAGGAATTTACCATTTATTATTTCTACAAGCAGGCTTAATTCTATACCAGGTCCTCTGTCCTTCTGTCAGAACATCTATGTGCACATAGTAGGAAATTAGGAAGAAAGAGGAGCTTCAAGACAAAAAATCATGGAGAAAGAAGTGGCACAATGCATTATGTTGAACCAAGTTGGATGATGGATCCATCTTCGAATTGTTTGATTTTATACCTTGAACCCAAAAAATCAGGTGATATAAAGAAAGTGCTAAGGTTAGCAAGAAAGAGGAAAGTGATAAAAATTAACTGTCCAGGTCTAGAAGTAACATTCTCAAAGTTTAGACCTTCCCTAATATATAATTAATTTTAGATAGTTATCAACATATGTAGAAGACTAACCCTAAGGACCAAGCAAATGTGCTATAATGAGACAAATATAATCAGTAGTGTATTTCTAGGTTTCAAAGCACAGAGAAAAAAACATTTTGCAGTTTCTCTATGCATTGATGGAGTCATCTTATGACTGCTTAGCAGAGAATTTTAAAAATTGGATGGGTAAATACATCAGGCAATAACTTAATCTAAGCATTTATTGTTAAAAGCTACTCATTAACTGATTGAAATTAACATATTTATTTCATCTGTCATATTTGATTAATTGCTAACGACATCATTCTTATTCAACTTTGGACACCTCAGAAGCAGCCAGTATAAAACACAACATAGCTCCACTCAGGTCAGCAACCACATCAGATTTTTACCCCTGAAAGCGTGGGCCAGAGATATTCAGCAAGAAACTTCAGACAACTACAGAATTACATATGGAATATGATGCTTTTGTTCCCTAGCTCTGGAGGTTGCATTTTTCCACAATTTTGCCAAGATCAACAGAAACAAACATCATCCCAACTACCTAAAGGATCTAAAGCAGCTATATTTCTATGGAAAGGTATCTCAAGCTCAAAACCAAATAGCAAGCTTGCAAATTGTTTTTATTGACACCTTCTACCACGACAGCATACCTTCTTTAAGCTTGCATGGATCACTAACATCAGAAATCCAATACTGGTTGTATTAACCACTGAAACGTGGGCATTGCTGCAACCCACTGAACTAATTTGCCTTCACTCAAGACTCAATTCTTAAATGGTGGTATCACCAGCTTCCAACCAGCCTGATAGGTTTTGACGAGCAACCACTTTAGCGACTGTGAGACTAATGCACATGTGCAGATCGGTGCCACAGATGTTTGTCCAAGGTAGCATGGCTCAAGGGTTGGAACTCTATTCTCCTGGGACAGTATTTGCCTTCCCACACAATGAAGGGAGTTTTGAAGAGAGTATGGCCAAAAGTAAAGGTTACTGTTATCAGAGAAGACCTCTCCTATCGTCTGTCTAGCAGAGAGGATTTCAGAAGAATCTACCGTTCACATTACAGAAAGAAAACCTCAAAATATTACAGTTGTAGACCTGACTTTTCATGTTCAATAATCAATATAGCAGCTTACAAAGTTTAAAAAATGACCAGTTACCAGCTTTGGAATAAAAGTATACTGTAAGATTGATTTTGTAACCCATAGTGCTTGTCGAAGGCAAGGAAAACTTTGCCATTTGGCTGCTTGACAAAGTCAAGCCTGACTTCACAAAGAAGTGAAACTGCCATCATCATAGCATACTATCATTAACTGTTACATGAAAGTAATGTTTTCACTTATTTTGCAAACTGAGACGGTTCATTGCATATATATATACACACACCTTTGGCTGAATTCTACTCTTAGAAGAATTCGTCTAATTCAGTGACTGCACTGTGACTCCAGGATGAAGAATTGCCGTGCTAGTTATCAAATACATGTTATTCCCAAATGAGATAAAACCATTTTCCATTACATAGTTCACTCCAAAAGCAGGGGGTGGGGTGAATCTGACTGGTACATAACTTCACAGCATGAAACAAGATGTGTGTAAACAAACAGAATAACTGTGTATTCCAGCCAGGTAAACAAGCAGAATAAAAGTGGAACTTTTAACAGAAAAAAAATATAATTATTTCCCCTATGATAAAATCCAAGGCACACTAGTGCAGGGAATACACTACTAAGTGCAAAGCAAAAGCCATGCTATTTTGGAAAGCTCACACACCAAAGCAAGTATAGCACACGTGAAGACTTACCTGCTTATATTTCTGCTAAAAGACAAGACAAATAATCACGCTATGTATATCTAACATTCATGTAGAACACCTATGTATGTAAGGCAAACACAGTGTTAATATCTTATTGTTTGCATTAAAAATGGCAGTTTAAAAGCAAGATCCATAAATGCATCATGTTCTGGGCTTGTCCAATGAAGTTCACAATTTGAATAATGAGATACTACATTGCTACTCAAGAGTCAGGACAATTCTTAAATGAGTGCATCCTACTAAGTAAAATTACACACATACAAAATGAGTTTATCAGTGATAAATGTGAAAACTGGCATGCTTGACTTTAGAAGCATAAAACTACATGAAATGGTGTTTTGGCTTTGTTTTATGTAGTACCTTTATCATTTTATATTACACTATAACTTTTGACCTTATGTTTTCTGTACATTTGAAGTTCATTACAAATATTCAGAAGCTAAAATTTATAAATAAATTATATATAATGGGTCTTAGAATTCAATAATAATTAATTTATTGATATTTAGTTGCAAGATCATTCTATTTACATGCACTTGACATCCACATCAAGAGGAATTAATGAACTGATAGTATATTACTTTAAACCATATAGCATATTATGTCAAATTCTCTTCATATTTTAAATTTTTTTCATTTGTATATTTGGTTAGCTTTCTACTATTCCTTTTCTTACTTTCCACACATAAGAGAAATGCATTTAAACTGTAATATGAGCTTGAAACGCAGGTACAGTTTTGCAAGGTGCACTATACAGAATAACATACAATACCACCATTTTTCATGCACTAAATAGTAGAAATAAGATTAGAACTGTTTCTTTCCAAATGCAAAATCCTGTGCTTGCACAGTACTGATTTTAAAAGAAGATCAATTTTAATGGAACAACTTATCTGCTTTGAAAGAAGGTCAAAATATAGCATGTTGGGAAAATATAAGCACCAGGATATCTTGTATAAAAGCATAGTATAGTTACTACAGATTTAGTAGACACATCATCTGTACGAGTTACCTGGACAGAAAGTAACCATATGATGTGAAAGGAAACATCTTAAAAGCAATCACACTACAGATTAGAATCACATTGCTTTCAGATTCATCCTGAACAACACTGTCTGTATTTTTCCCTATCTGAAGGCAAGCAACAATTTTCATTCTTCTTTTCAATCTGATATTTACTAAAGGGTTTTTCCCATGACAACTCCATATTTTTTTTTTGCAACTGTGAACTCATGTGAGCTTTTTACCAACATTAACATAACACCCAAATGACTAGTTAGACCTTCATGAGCTTGTGCCAGCTGTACAGTACCTTTAGGCCATATATCACTGCTAACTGAAGATTTCTATTCACCAGCATTGTTTGTACCAGTTTCTGCACATAAGACAAAGCCTTAATATGACGCCTGAATGCTCTGGTCCATCCAGGCCTTCCTGTATGCTTTAATGCTCTGCTTCACATTTGAAATTTACTCCAGAATCCCCATCCCCAACACTGGAATTATACATTATACGACAAAAGCATAAAGATTACTCATGATCCTGTCAAAACACAATACGGAAGTGTCCTGCATGAAGATACTATTATGCTTATTTAAAGAAACAGACATTTGATAAACCAAATACAAGCAACATAAGAGATCATTCAACAACTGCAGTGAACTCATTGATAATGGGGATTTTCTGTCCTTGTCAATCCAGACACCTTCAACATCTCCTTAATAATTTTACTTTCATTTTTGTGGAACATCTTTTCCTCACAAGTGTGCTGGCTTTATCAAAATATGACGCATAATGTAGCCTTTCTGTTTCCAGGCTGTATGTATAAATGACTATTCATTTATGTTTTCAATCAATTCATACATTATTCATATTAGGAGTGCTTTAGAGCTCAAACTGATTCATAATTCTATAAAGTATAAACCTACCTGTAAAACTCAATCTATCTCAGGAACTGTGTCAGCTGCCATCAAATTTAAAACAACAACGACACTGAAACTGCGAGCCACTGCTCGCAGAGCAATGTTTCTTTCCAGGTGTCTGACTACATCCATTAAACTTAAAGCTAAACTTGTATTTTGTAGAAACGGTCACATATAGTTAAGTAACATCAAGCTCATAATCACTTCAAGTGCAGCTAGCCAAAGAATAATACTTTTATTCAGTGATAAGTCTCCCTCACCATTAACAGATATTTATATTATCAATTAAAAAGTTGTTGTTCCACTTACTGTGCCACGTCGGATACAGCTGGCAATGGTGACTCTTCTGATATAAGGTCAATGTCATCAGTGAAGCTGTTGGCTAGTGACATTTCTTGCATATTCCCATCTAAACGTCTTCTCACTGCACAAATAATTCAAAGAAATCATAATGCATTAGGGAGACAATATATAAAAGCCCTTTTCCTTGCTTAAGATACTGTGCAGTAGATTAAGGAAACGGTTGTAATATGAGACATGGCTTTCTTTTTATCAGAATCTGTGAAGTTGATGCTTATATGCCATACAAAAATATATATGAGCACATACATAGTTCAAATACAAAGGAACCTCTTACTAGAAAGGCTTGTCTTCTCAAGGACTGTCTCCCTGTAAGCAGAAATTCACCATACCCACAATTTCAATGTGGTCATGATGATAGAATTTCCTCAATGAATACTATTTGATACGTACACTTTAATTTCTCTAAAACCCTTCTTACAAATTTTATTGCTATTATCATATATACAGCATCTTTGTTTCAGGCATTCTATTTGGTCACTGTATTCACCAGTGTTCAAAAATTCTCCCACAGAGCAGGGAAAAGCCTCAGGTGCTTGAATGCCGTCGGGTCAGCAGGGTGACCATGATGGATGCAAAGCTGTACTGCAGCTCAGCATATGTTCCAACCGTACGAAAGCTACAAATTTCATTACAGATTGGGAAGACATATGATGGCCCATGAACAGAGGAGTTCACTCACAGACTGCAAAAACCAGAGAACTGCAGCTAACCCTGTAACTGATGAAAACTGTTGTTTTAAAAAGCTCTAGTTTCAATGCTCATTTCCATCAAGTATAAGGCTGACTTCTTCCTCTATAAATGTGAGGTAAACACGTACCTGCCTTTCTGAGTTTAGCTGCATCAATATTCATATAAAATTGAGGTCTTTTGAACATCTTTTCCTATATTTATTTCTTTTTCAAAAGCTATGAAGTACATCTAGCTTAAATTACTGTGATCTGAAATAGCAATTTTTTTCATGACGACTAGTGATCCCAACAGTTTCTAAGGAAGCTCCCTATATATTTTAATTCTGATCATTCTTGAAAACTTGGCATATACAGTTATGATCTGGCAGAGTGAAATGGCTTGGAAAATGCATAGGATGATGCATATAAATTCAAGGGAGGAAAAAAAAAGAAAAGAAGTGTTTGTGGGGTGGGAGGGAAAAATCACTAAAATTAAGTTTCAAACAAAACAAGTAAAAGAATAAGTAGCGTTGCTTGCACCCTTTGAGATGGGTAAGTAGGCAAAAACAACCTACATGACAAAAATGAGAAAGCTTGCCTCCTAGAAAACTAAATTATTGAAATCTCGAGTTAATACTACAGCACCACTTTGACTGCACTACGTTCCAGCTAAATCCTAAAAAAGCATACAATATCAGAGCTTACTACTGGAAGAGCCATAGCATAAATGGCAAGGAGTGAAAATGAAGTCTATGGAATATAATTATAAAGTGGCATAACTGAACGCTTCTAAAGGACATAACATTACAAAGCTATTTTATTCACATCTGCTGCATTCAATCACAATTAAACTATGTTTCCAGGAGAAAACCAAAACCTACCGGCACTGGGAACATGGAACTTCTGTGCTCTTACAGCATTACTGAAACACTCGGGTTGCTCTAGAGGAGCATTATTTTGTGAGACCTGCCAGTTCTGCACTTGTTCTGACCGGACGTTTTTTTCTGTAATAGAAGTATGTAGCTTTATTTCTGGACTAAGGCTTGAGATACACAGATCCAATATTTGAAGTATTGCTTTGGGAAGCTGTTGTGGCTTGGCCTCAGACGGCAACAAAGAACTATGTGCCGCTCTCTCAAGCTTTCCCAATATGGGGAAGAATCGGAAGAAAAAGGCAAAACTCGTGGGTTGAGTCAAAGGCAGTTTAACAGAACAGCAGAGGGAACAAGAAAACAACAACAATAACATGGACAGAGGAATATACAAACACGGTTATGGAACCGCCGCTCGCCGACCGGGTCCGGGATGCCCCTGCCTGGTCCAAGCTGAGACTTCCTGCCCCTGCCCCGGGCAGCTCAGGGCGGGCATGGCTCACATGGCATGGGATACCTGTGTCCCTGCCAGAGCCTGGGGAGAATTAACCCTGTCCCCACCGGAACCAGGACAGAAGCACACACAGATTTAGGAATAGGCTCCTTCAATCTCTAAAGCAGTAACATTGCATATGATCGCATCTGCAAAATTAACCTGGGGGAGTTTTGGCTTCAACTTCAGCAAGGTTTTCCTCATAGAAGCCTAGCAGAATTTGAGAGTCAGCCAAAGGCAGAGTTAAGTCATTGTGCCCATGTAAGGTATAATCAAATTAAAAGGAAAATATTTCTATCAATTCCTAGTACACAATGGACTGGTGAAATGGTAAGAGAAGGACCTAGTTAATTCATGGGATTTTGCCTCCTTTATAGCACAGAATAGATATTAATGTTACTGCAATGCATTTGTCATGAAAACAAACAGGATTATATTTTATTTCTGTCATTTTAAAGGTTTGGTCCATATTGCCTTATCAAACTTATCTCTGTCTCATCACACTGCTGTTTGCAATCTGCATCCATGGGTTCTTTAAAAAAAAAACCAACAAAACAACAAACACAAAACCCCAATTGTTTACATCTCACTTGCTAATTCCTTTTCTCAGAAGTGTTGACTACTACAATGGCTGTTTGCTCCATAACAGGATAGTTATGCGAAAAGAGGGACAACAGTAGAATGCCAGTTCTGAAACCTTCACTTTCTCATTATTCTCATTTGCAGGTGCTGTGCTGAGCGTTGCGGAGCAGCTCTGCTGTAACTGCAGAGTGCACCTGGAACCCCTGCTTCTCTCACCATGGACCTTCTGCAGAGACATGTAGAATATAATCCTGGGCATAATGCCCTCAATCCATACTTGGCTACCTACACAAGCATGGCAAGCTTCTGGTCCCTCTTTATACAGGGTACCTATATACCAGTACCTGAAGGGAGCCTATAAGAAAGCTGGGGAGGGGCTGTTTGCAAGGGCATGTAGCGATAGGACGAGGGGCAATGGTTTTAAGCTAGAGCAGGGCAGGTTTGGATTAGACGTTAGGAAGAAGTTCTTTACAATGAGGGAGGTGAGACACTGGAACAGGTTGCCCAGAGAGGTGGTGGAGGCCCCATCCCTGGAGACTTTCAAGGCCAGGCTTAATGAGGCTCTGAGCAACCTGATCTAGTTAAAGATGTCCCTGCTTACTACAGGGGGGTTGGACTAGATGACCTTGAAAGGTCCCTTCCAGCCCAACACATTCTACGATTCTATGAAAAGCATGAAAATTTTCTGTTTGGTGAATGCTTTACTATGATTATCTGTGACAGTCTCATCCCACAAGTAGTACACATGCATTTCATTCCTTCAAGCATTTTGAAAAAGACAATGATGTGATTATGTACTTTATACAAACAGGAGTTCTGTAACATATACTCCATAGTTCATTTTACTACGTGAATTGAAGATGTGCACTTAGCACCATAGAACTAAGGATTTGGGTCATGTCATTTGCCTCCCTGCTTCCCCTATTCCCTCCCACACTTCCCACAGGGTCAGATCTGTGGACAGAACAATTTTTGCCAGTTTGGTTACAGACTACATCTATCTCAAAACCTTGCCTCTAGAGTACACAAGTATTAAGAGAAAGAAAAGCTGCTCCTAGAAGTGCTGCTCTTAAATATAAGTTAAAGCAGAAATCACAGCTCTGAGGTTCGTAATATTTGGGTGGTGACATTGTAAGATTCCCTACTACTCTCAGAGCCACTTGACTCAGTTCAGGTTTGTGTTTTGTGAAGTGCTAAGCCATCATAAGAGAATACCTGTTTTATCCTCATAGCTCTTTAATAAAAGCAATTTAATACTAAATATCTTTATGCTTTTATCACCCATTAAGTCCGTGTTCCTGCTTTAAAATATTGACCCATTAATAATGTCTTTTGGTCTACACATCCAAACATTAATGTCAACATTAAATGCAAGTAACATGTCCTCTGTTCTAAACATCTTCTTTCTTTAAGGTGACTGGTAGAGTCATGAGCAGTTATCTTATTTGAAACACCCGTTCTGGAACCAACTCAGTTTCTGAAGTTAACTGTCACTTTCCCTGAATGAACTTCCAAAACTCATTTAGACAGCAATGCTCAGTCCTAAATCAAAAATTCCTAAAATCACACAAAAAGGAACAATTATTTTTTTTTCATGTCAGGAAGCCGTAAGCTTCTGGGCAATGAAGTACTTCATAATAATCATTCATGATAATGCTTTCATTTTGAGGAAGTGTGGAGCATTAAAATACATTCAACACATGGTAGTGATGCTTTCCAGAAATAAAACTCAAAGTTGTAAGGTCCAGCTACTACATATGGTAAGTTTATAACATCTGCATCTCAAGCCAGAACAACTGTATCTTCCCTCTCTATATTTATTTTAATAAGCTTTCCTTTTCCAAGCTGACTTCATGGGAATGAATGCCTAATTTTTGTTGTTGCAGAGTAGCAAGGAGGGGAGGCAAAGAAATATGAAGGGGAAAGAGAAGAGAAGCTATCCTTCCTTTCCACGTGCTACTACTCACAACATGAAGAAGCTGTACCTATTCAGTTATAAAATATATAACATTTTCTGAGCATAAACAGTTGGAAGCAGCAAGTTTAAAATACAGAACAGTATCTACCACAGCACAACAAATACCAGTGAATGCCATAGACCTAGGAATCCTTGAAATAGATCAACTCATTAAATGAAACAGCAAAAGAAAAGTTAAATTTCATATACCTCTATTTTTTCCTTCAGTATCAGTTTCTAAAATGGTGAGAATATATAATAAACACATCAAAATGTAACCCCAGAGTTATCTTTGTAATGCTGATTAGCTTTATCTAACCTCAGATTCGTTATCTATATTACAGTAACTTCTGTCTTTGTAGTATGAGGAAAAAGTGAGCTCAATTTACAACTGCAGTAGAAAATATAATTGCACATGGTTCCCATTACCATGGTCATTCTCAAATAGGCAATGCCTACCAATACCAGGACAAAATAATCAGGAAGATTTTGCACTCTTCTCTTCTCAGATAAAGAATGTGGGGGAAAAAAAAAAAAAGAAAAAGCAGCTCTCTTCTATTGCAAATAATCCCAATTTACTGTTTTTATTAAGAGTCTTTTTCACGTGCACCAAAAAAACCCCAAACACAAATTTAAAGATAATTCATACCATTCCCACATAGTCTACTTCACAAAAGTCTGCAGAGAATTGCAGTGGCTGCTTACACTATATAGACGGGAACCAGCAGTTGCTACTCCTAGGAATACAAACACCTTGAATTAAAGGAAATACTTGGAAAATTAAACTGGCAAAACATAGACACATGGAAAGAAATGGATGGTAAATTTGAGACAATTTAACATAAAACAGTTCCTGTTGTATGAATATTTATTCCTCAATTTGTAAGTAATAGATTATGTGAAGACAATGCCAAGTACCTGGTGAGAGGGGAGAGCTCACAGAGCAGATGGATAAAGACGACCAGGAAAGTTGTAGAGCTGCATGCAAAAACACAGGGCTGAAGAAGGACCAGATGGGACATAAAAGGTAAGCTAAACCAATGTCCAAAGCAGTAAAAAGATTAACATATAGAGAATGCTGATGAGGATAAAGTCTCCTCTACTAGATGCAAGTAAGGGTGGGGATTTTTCCTGTTTGTCTGGGGGTTTTGCTTGTTTGGTTGGTTGTTTTTAAAACAGAACATTATAAAAGACAGGCTTAAGAGACCAAAAGTAAATTCCAATCTATTCCTTTAGTGCCACGGTCTTTTAATCACTTTAATCCATTTCAATTATTCTTTTTCTTTCTCAGGACAAGGACTGCTTATTAGTGCTAGTAAAGCTATCCTATATAGAAAAACTCTTAAGTGAAATAACCTGCGAGATAAAAGTAATAACACAGCATTCTGAGAGATATGTTTTTATCACTCTTCTATGCTTAGCAAGAATTTAGTATGAACAGTAAACTGACAACAGAAACAATAAATCCATAATAGTCTTCTTCATAATATACACAGTTAAAATGGAAATATACTCCTAATTTTTATTTTTTACTGAATTCAGTTGGATCAGGCACATCATCAAAATTATTATGCCACGTAGCGCACTTTAAGTTATAATAAAATTTTTCTTTGTTAACAAAACCAAATGAAATATTAAAATAAAGACCCAATTTCATCTGTAACTTTATGTTTAACAATGGGAAAAAAAAGCAAGTTTATCAGCTTATTTACAGTAAGACCAACTGACTAGATATTTTTAAAGGTGCCTAAATGAAATTTTCCAATATGAGACGTTCAATAAGATTTAATTTCCTAAATTCCATATGCGCTTGAAAAAAAATCTGCCCTGCACGCTTCATTGACAGCACATTTCACTGTTTGATTGAACTATTTCCATAGCAATTATCAGTTTAAAAGACTGTATGCGCACAATATGCACTGTGGGTGACACAGCACTAGGGAAAAAAAGGAAAACCTCTTAATTTTTGTTCATTTCCACTCTGTGGCACATCTGAGCCAAAAACCTTTGGTTTCTTTGCAGGCAATGGAGAAAGGGAAAAGGAGGCATCTCTGAAGAATGACTGTCAGTCTAATCTCAGACAATGCCATTATACTTATAATGCACGTATCTTGAATACATGTGCAAGGTAGGTGGGATCAATCCAGCCTAAAAGTTGACACTATCAGTTGACTGCTTACTGACTTTCAGATCAGAAGTTGTTAAAACACACCCTCATAACACCAGGCTCCACTACTCAATGTAACAAATGTCTATGAAGTAAACACGTGATTTGTTTAATTTTATATGTAAGGCTGCACCTTGACAGAAAATCCATGGCATGACTATGGTTCCTTTATCCACAGGGAGGAACTGTGCATTATTTCCTGTCTTCTTTCTTGTGGCAGGAACTCCTATCACCTCACTGCTCAAAATGCAGTATTTTTAAAGCTGTATAGAGAGGCAAACTGGTTTGGGGCCTAGACTAAGGCACTTTCAAATACTTACTTTCCTCAGGAAAAAAGGAAACTTAACGGCCTATGAAAGCCAAGGCGCCTATAACTGTCCGACACCTGACCACCAGCCTGCCTTTAAAAACCTCTTCAACTTGTTGTTGTTATTCATCTCAGCAGCCAAATGGTATTCAAGCTCATCTGAGCAGTCATGTTGGAAGAATAAGGCGAAACATATCATTAGCATAGACTGAATAACTTCCTTATGGAAGTTCTATTATGAGAGCTTTTCTTCATTACTATTGTGGAACTAAAGTGTCAGGAGTGTACTCAGTACTAGTCTAAATAAGAAAGAGCTATTTTTATTTTCGTTTTCTGTATAAGCGTTAAAAACCTGAGCATCTGAAGCTGGGATTTTAAATCCTTACTAGGTACTCAAATGTAAGCCATCTGCAAATGCCAAATACTCAGATTGTCCCATAGACAACTCTAAGAGCTGCAAGTGCCCAGTACAATTCAAAAAGCCAAGCCACTTCATATACCTAATTTTAGGCATCTAAATTCATTGTCATTAATAATTAATTAATAATTACTTTGTCATTAATAATAAATTAATTGTCGTTAGAGACAATTAGATACTGCAATTCTTGTACATTCTCCCTGAACTTGATTTTGCTCCCAGAAGACCCACAGAATCAGACCAAAATGAATTAAACAGTAGTTTTCTAGCAGAACAGAAATAAAACAGCATCTGAAAAAAGTGAACTGAGGATAAGAATAAATTTGTATTTGCTGCAAACATATTGAGTATATGCAAAAAGTGCCATGCAGGATTGCTGCTGTACTTAGTTACACGTTCGGCTGCAAGTGTTTAGATAAACTTCAACATCAGGTTTCTTGTGTATCTGATTTGAAATAATCAGCACTCAAAACGCACTAATGCTGACTTTATTTGTTGTACATTCTTTTGTTTAGATAAGCCCACAGGCCAAATTACATACTGACTTACACCCCATGGAACCACAATCACTCATTACATGTCTAATGGGACAGCATGGAGATGTAAATGAATACCAACACATAATTCAGAATCACAAAGGCACGTAGTACTGGGAAACATGCAGAGAGAAAACAATGAAACATACTTTTGAGTGCATATGAAGGTGCTGTCACCTACCCCACTGCCTGAACATACTTGTAAGACCTAGCAAACAAGAAGGATGCAACATATTCACCAAAAAACCCATCAAAAATTTTCTACAGCATCATAAACATAGATCTACTTAAGAAAAAGCACATTCAGCACAAAATCAATTTATTTTCCTTAAATGAAACATGTTGGCTTAAAATATTTAGCTGAATATTTCGTTCAAAATAACTTGTAGACTGAGCAAACATCCATACCACTGAACCTGTGTAATGTTTGGCATTAACTGACAAGCAGGTTTGTTGATAGATTCAGAAAAGCGGTCAGGGACCAACTGCACAAAGAGCTGTAAGTACCTCCTCATACACAGATATGACCTGTCAGAAGAGAACTGGAGATTAATGGAGCATAGTAGAGAAGCATGCAGTGTTGGTGCCACTCACTATCTGTTCAGATAGCAAGCTATGATTTCCATTGCACTCAGTTCAGTCCCTTTCAAAAGCGTTAAGAAAGGATTTTCCTTGGCCAATTTAATCTGAGCAATGTAATTATTTTTAAATGTCTATTTATTGTGCTGTGATAAAAGCCATAACGATCAACTAAAAACATGAGCATGTAGAGATAAGTGACAAAGAAGGCTACTAATCTACCTACTTTAACTTTTATATTTCTGGTTGCGTTATTCTCAGGATAGTTTTACAGTTTTCCTCACGTGAATGACCCACAATAGAAAGCTAGAGGAAGCTGTTTGCAGTTCCTTGCCAGAATAGCAAGCTAAAATTTGTTCCAAAACAACATCAGATGTGAGTATTTTTTTTAAATAGTGCTAAATGCATCTAGTTGTGAATGAGCTGTAGTCATCCACTATTGCCATTTAATCATACTGCATGCTGGACAGTAATATAGATATTTACAACATGGTTAGGTATGTGGTCCAATTGCCTGGATGCTCTGGCCTCCTTGACTTTCACAGGAGAAAGGAAACAGCATTTCAGGTTTACATACAACTCCACCAGCCAGATACCTTTTTCCATAAGTATGCATAATGTGCCCTTAGAGTCTCTACTTGTTAGAACAAAATTTACCTCTACAGACTTTTCTCCCCTCTCTTACTGAGCCAAACAGATTAGAAGACCCCAAAGACAAGGAAGTCAGAGAAACAGAAGGCCTACACGGAACCCTAGAGGGGTTTCTCATTCTCAACCTGAATCACCCATAGAAATCTCCCATCCTTTAAGACCCAGGGTCTCTACTTGTGTATCTCCGGTAGTTAGCCCTTCCCAGGTTTATATATGGATATAGAGGTGAACATTGACATATTTGTTTTAATATTTCTTCTCTTGTGGGCGCTGTTCCTGAAAAAAGTAATGCTTTTTTTCCTTATGAAAGGTATTTCTCCTAAACATAAAAAAAACCCGCAGGCTTCTAAACTCTGTCAAACGTATGTGGTTGATATGGATGTTAATAAGGGGTAAGGTCTGGCAAAAAAGGTTTGAAACCAGATTTTTCTAGTTGGTTAGGGAAGAGGAACATTCAGAGAAACCCACAGAATGAAGTGCACAGAAGATAGAGTTCAGCTATCAAGTTGTGCCACATGACAGCAGTAGGAGGATTGTGACAGCAGCAAAAATACGGTAAGTGACATGAATAGGAAAAAGAACACTTGTCCAAAGCAAACCATCTACCTACTTATCTTTACCTAAGCACTTCCCAGCCCTTGAGGTTATCCTCCTTCAAGTGAGGAAAGCAGGTACCTCATCTCCTCAAATATCTCCCAGCAAAAATCTGTCTTGGGAAATATTTCAGCATGTTGATGTTGCCAACTCAACTTGATGATCAACAAGAAAGCCCTATATATCCTTCCCCTCCTGTTTCTCTTTCTTTGCTGGTTTACAAGCTTAATACTGAATAGCCTTGCATTAAACATTTCAATGACTGGGCACATCTGCAGTCACAGCTTTCTGCAGAGTAGCTCCAATTCTGCCACAGTAGTTTACGTTTGCCATTAACACTTGGTGGCTGAAACAACACAGAATAAGTTGCTGACATCTGTTGTCAGCAGTGAGCTACTTTTCCTGCATACGTTAGGCCTAAATGCTACCACAACTAGCCCAGAAGGAACATGAACTGGACACCTTTGGGAAAGCATATAACAAGACAAGTTGTATCTGTATGATGTCAAGAAAACCGTGTTTCTCAATATTCTACAGGAAAATATTTTGACTCATTTCAACTTTGAAAAATATCTCTTTTTCTCTTAACCGAAGCCTCATTCTGTTTCTTTTGTTTATCATCTGACACAATCCTTGTGCCCACAGATATTTTGAACATGTTTTCAGAGGTGGAGATACCATCTACAGCTTGTGAATATGTTCAGAGATCTGCTCTCCATGACTAAATTCAAGTCACCAATACTAATGCATTTGACTTTTTAAGGCTAGCAGTACTTGACTGTTCGTTCAGTTATTCTGAAGAACAAAACATACAGTAAGAACAGTCAAGAAAAATAAGACAAAAATAGCTTTGAACAGGATCCTTCTCCATGGCTTGTCTTTTTTTTTTTTTTTAAAGGACAAGAAGAACTTGACCTTAAAATGAAACAATTAATAGCTAGTGAAAGGTAATTTGGCAGCTTGTGAGCTCTGCAGGGAGAGCTCTTAACACATACAAACTCTTAGAATTACACATAGGGAATGTATCATGTAATATAAATATATAGAGTTACTTTCCATTATGGGATTCAGAACTGCCATTATAGTAAAAATGTTTATTTTAAAAAGGAAGTATGGTTTTAGTGTTGCTATTAAAGAAAATAAACCAGTCTGAAAACGTTTTTATTTTTCATGACTGTTAATGGTCAAAGCACACATATTGCTAGAAACATCTTCTGAATTGTTGTCAATGTTTTGACTCACAAGGACACAAACCTCCAATTATTATAATTACAGTGAAATATGCCACCATTATTTGCTTATCTACTGCAGTTCTTTGCATTACACAATTGAATCCTTACAGAACAATTTCCCATTGACTAGCAGTTAATCATTAATTCAAGACATACAACATTGTTATCAATCTGCTTATTCTGTACTGACTGGAAAAATGCTGTAAATTAAAGTAAATCTTAATACTACAGGAAATAATTGCCATATTTGTCCTGAAACTCAAAGCAAGTTCAGCAAAATAATCTGTAGCTATTGACTGCACTAAATCAAAACTTTTCCTACCTAAACTCCAGCTGTTATTACCCTGTAAGTTCCAGGTGAAAAGAACCAACATTTTATGGTAGTGTTCCCTCCCTATTTCAAACACTTTTGCTCTCAATTTGCTAAGTGTTGAATGTGAAGATTTTTAGGTAGGGCAGTAATTTGAGGAAAAGTCTAAATGACAACTATTAAAAAAGGAATTCAAAATAGCCATTGTTTTATGTACCAAATATTACACAAATTTTGAATGACAGATCTTCAGATCATAGAATTTGAACTGTAACATTTTATAAGCACAAGCCCCCCTCAGAAGTTACCTTCCAAGAAATGCTGCAAACCAACTGATCACATTTTATTTAAAATTTAACTCACGAAGTCTTCAGTCATGTACTTCAGAGCTCAATCCGTACGAGCATTCACTATTAATACTACACTTCCACTTTCTCATATTGCTTATTCAGAATTTCCATTGGGAAATATTTAGGATGTTTTTAAGTTTGTCTTAAATTTATTGTAATTACAAAGAAGCTGATGAGCTTTTGCTGCTACAACTAAAATATGACTTCAAATCAATTTTTTGAGACTCAAATTATTAGCTTTAGAAGATCCAGCATAGTTAGTAGTCTACACTCCTAATAGCAACCAAAAAATTGTAAACGACAAGGGAACAGCAATGTTTGTAACTGAGATACAACTTTAAGGTGACACATGCCCTCAGTCAGAGGCCAAAGTCTTTCTTTACTGATGACATTGTGGAAACACATTTGAATGTGTCCTGTAGCTCTTGAGGCTTAGGATGACCTTGATTCTCCTCTGGCATCAGGCCATGATTTTGCTTGAAAAAAATCACAGTGACAGTGAGAACCACTGACAGACGTAATGAGACATACAGCTTTATTGTGTGCCTCACCCTTCCCTCCACCAAAGAACCTGCGTGGAAGAGGGTGAAAAAGCTCACTCTTAAGCTCACCTTGTGCTTCTCAGTTTGACTGACCCACTCTCCCCATAAAATGCATCTCCACAGAGCAAAGAATGTTTGTCTTTAAGAGATGTGCAGTGAAGCCCTGAAAAGCAAAGAACTGAGAGATTGCTGCTAGTGCCAAGATTGCTGAATACAACGGTCAGTACATTATGAACTGGCTGTACAACTTGGCCAATCCCAAAGAGAAATCTGGATGAATGCTGAATTTGAGGAGTGACTTGACTGGGATCAGCATCTTCAGAGAAAGTAAATACTATACAAATCTCAATGGATATTTATTTTCTTACACTATCAGTCCCTTCACAAGGCTGTGGTTCCATCTGTGCTTCTTTAAGCTATTGATTTTTGCCACATTGCTGAGGACTGAGACATAAATTCAACTTTGCCATACAAGAACGTGACATGGCTCAATTATCAGTCTTACTGCCTTTAATCTCATGGTTTATCAGAGTCAACATTTTTATATATACACACATGGCTACAGATATTGAGCCCTAACAGGCATCAGAGGAAAAAACAGCTTCCATGCTACTGCCTTTCCAATCAAATATTTTTTTCTTTTAAGTAAAAAAAAAAAAAAAAAAAAAGGACAAACAAGTACAATTTGTTTTCTAAACATCACTAATGGTTTCAGAGACATTGTCAAGAGGACCTAAACTGCAAATGTGATTAGGGCAATTTTCTTTGTGCCACTGACTGACTAAAGAAGTTCTGCTATTTGTTGGTAGGCAAGCCACAGACTACCCTTGCAGAATATTCCCTTCAGTTTTCTGTGGTTTAGGAGATTCAGATACCACTCAGTGTCTTAACTCATTGAAGAATCAAAACAGTGATTCCCAACATCCATCCTCCGTCTTATCATATATGCTAGCATCATATGATGACTGGAATAAAAGTGTCTCCAGAATGACTTTGTTAGAGTCCTCTGGTAAATTTTTTAAGTTAGTAAAAACCTCACAAAAAATTGTTAATGTGACTTTTTAGGTAAACTGGAAAATACATGTTTAGCTGAAACAAGAGATTGCTCAAGACTGAAATTCTCCATGAGCCCTGACAAACATTTGAACCAGAAACACTGTTTTGTAATACATTTTAGACAGCTAAGGAGTACTGCTTCCTTTTGAGAGAATGACAAATACTTGACAGTCTCATCACTACCTTGAAGGGTTCTTCCTGAATCACTTCAGCTTGATTTTCCTCACAGTAGATTTCACAAGCCTTTGCTGTTGCCTAAGTGCTAAGAAGGACCTTTGAGGAAAGCACGATATTACTTACTATGCCTGTGTCCAGTGGATAGAGCCGAGAGCACACCTGACTTAAGTCTGTATTCTGAGCATGGCTACTAGCTCATTGATATAGGGAGGCTGGGTTTTGAAGACGAATAAAGGCACTTCGTTCCAAAACAATTTCTATTGCATTCAAAGACTGTGTTAGAATAGAACAGGTAATCCTGCCTCTAACTTTGCCTTGGGCAAACACCAGGTATGCAGCCTACATCAAGAATATTTAAGACTTCTCAAGTGTTCACCCAGCAATGGTTTGAAATAAGAACCATTTTGTTTCATCCACTAGATGTGGACAAAATGGATGATTCACTATATATATTTTTGGTAAGTGTAAGGCGTGGGGCAGCAGGATTCCATGGTCATTCAAATGCAAACATACACATACCGTCCTGGAATGGTTTGCACTTTTGAATAACTTTCTGAATAACTGCTGCAACACACAAAACAGCTGGATTTTCCTAATATCCGATAACAAGAGATCAGGACAAAGAACTGTATTGTGCAGTGCCTTGTCTTCAACAGAGGTAAAGAGCAGATGCAGAAAGACAGGACAAATATACAGTGCTAGCTTCACAGAGAACTTCCTGTGGTTTGCAGCTGTAAGACTTTCCAAGGCTGAGGTGGCATCCAGGAGTTGCTGATGGGTTTTTCTTTTTCAGTAAATTCATTCACATGGAGTTGAGAATATATCAAAATTTGTTTACACTGATTTTAGTAGAGATCTGAACATGCACTTGCCCAATGAATGGAAAATTCATGCAGTGGTCTCAGGCACTGTTAATACTGCTATAGGGAAAAATGCAACGCTAGTGAAGCGCCATGTCAAAACCCTAGAAAGGTAGGATATAAGTAAAACGAATTTTATTCCAATAAATCTTTAGACAGAGGTATTACAGACTCTGGAAATAACAAAGGCATAGGCCAAGAGGCAAATTACTTCTTTTGAGAGAATAATGTGAAGACTCATTACATTTCTAAAGCATTAAGACCAAAGATTTTCATTGCCATTTGCCTCCTGACATCATAAACACAACTGACTCCTGTACACAAAGCTTTTGGAGATGTGCTTTCAGACCTGTAGGGAGAAATTAACACCTTGTTCCTGATCTGCTTTCCCCTCCCCCCTTCCTTTTCATTGATGCTCTTGTGCATTTACTTCCTAGTGTGCAGTTACTTCTTCATGACTATGTTTTTCTACTGGAGAAGCACCCCCAAAACCCACGCCTTACGAGTTGGCTTTCAAGCTATAAATACTTTAGTGTTCTCTTATCCAGATTTGGATATGGTCCTTTTTCCATCTGAGAACAGATTTAAATTAGGCTGAAGGCACAAGTGAAGGGAAGATCTTGCTGCTTGGTTCAAAGCATTTCCAGCTTTGCAAAGGTTATTATAATGATGATGTTTGCTAGCATGCCACAGAAAAATCTGCTTGACATTTTATGCCTACATCTAATCATCACTGTCATCTGAGATTACAAGGGATTCACAACTGAAACCTTAGCTCTGTCCTGTTCCACTCCAAAGTCCTTATAGATGGGCAGCCAGCACAACACACTCGGTTACCTGCAGTTCAACAGGTTAAAGGAAAGCTGGCAGCATGGAGACAATTCAGTGATATTATTTACCCTGAAGGAGTTGTTCAGTTGCAAAAGCAACTGCTGAGATGAGATCACTGAAATTGAAGAGTGCCTTTCTACAACAATTCTTTCATTTTTCATGGCTATGACCTGTTCCATTGGAGACAGTCTCATGGAAAAAAGCCACATTACAGCATTTGAGGTGGGACACACCTGTGCTACACAAGGGAGGATGTACAAAGCTAAGAAGTCTTATCTCCCTGCAGTATAGATTTTCAGATGGTTGGCAGAGAAGCTGCCACAAGAAGAATGCCACAAGATAAACATTGGAAAAATTTCTTGGACAATTCTGTCTCATGCAGAGAATTGCATGACCCCGTAGCAGCAGCCTCTAAATGAAGGGAGGGAGATAGAAGACTGTTGATGGGTGATTGCATCCTATGAAGTGGGAACAAACTAAGGTCCATTCAATGCTGGGGAAGGCAGATATAGAGATGAAGGAGGTAGAAGAGGAGAGTATCAGAGGTCTCCTAAATAAGCTTTATTCTGAATTAAATGCTGTAAAATACTAAACGCCAAGCTTGTTCAAATTAACCTGTTTTTAGAAATTGCTACTGACACAGACTTTATGGACTGCAACCTAAACTGCCTTGCTCCCCATTTGTAAGAGAGGTTCAAGAAGTATTTTCCCCTCAGACTGTTTTGACTCCAGCCAGTCCATGTTGGAGTTTGGTATATACTAATGCATTTATTTATCTAGCAAAGAACATCTTTACCCCTTTAAGGAGACTGTAAATGTAAATTGAGGATGTTTACCAGGCAAAGTAATTCCCCGTAAAAACATATTACTATCTTACCCAAGTAGACCTCTATCAGCTAAAATTTGTCATTTGTGTGACATATAAACAGGCCTACTGTTTTATAAATGTGATTTTTACCTTATTAGAAATGGTGCAACCACAGAACTTCCAGAGATACCATTTCTCCAGTAAGAAAAGGAAAAGTCCTATTTAACACTGGCATTTTATTATGCTAAGGCAAGTTTGTGTGCACTTTTGCATATACTTTCTGCTCAGCAGGCTGTCTAAATTCATCCCTGCAAACCTTAAGCTGATGGGCCCCTGTGCACACCAAAAACTAGCGCACATTCTCTCTCTCTCTTTTACAAGGTTACAGAAACAGCAGCCAATCTGAGCCCTTCAAATAAACAGCAAGAGAAACTTGTAGACTTCTATCTAGGGCTGCCGGCACACACTGGCTTCGTGATGGCTCACTCAGCACAAACTAATCTAGGATAGATTCAGGTCAACCTGACCTGAAATGGATCTTAATTGAGTTAGTACAACCAGGTCTAGAGTATCCCATTGCCATGGTCTGATTCACCCCATTAAAAACAGAATGAAAAAGCCACTAGCAACAAATACTGGCATTATGCTGCTTAAGATTTTTTTTGAAAACTGGAATCGATTTCTGAGAACTCAGCATAATATAATACTTAAAGGAACACAAATGGATCCAAAGGGTCAGAACATGGTCACAATTTACATACCCATGAGGCAGATTCAGGACCAGGTCGTGTGCAAGCCAGAATTCCTGGAATTAGTTATCAGAATGGTATTACAGATGCTCTCCCCATAATTCACCTTATTCAAAGCTGAAAAAAATATTCCTCTCCTTTTACAGAGGAGTTTTCAAGTCCATGCAAACTACACACAATTCTCTTGTTGGTGAGACCACATGCTACAGACCATAGCAAGAATAAAAGAGAGGAAACCCAGGAGTTTTTTTCCTTGATGATGGATTGCCACTGCTGAAAGATGCTTAATACAGAAACAACCACATTATTAAAATAACACATAATTTAAAAAGCCATCAGGGTTGCTTTATATTTCCAAGCTAGGTACTTTTCGGCTGCATTGAGTAGCACTGATCACATCTGTATTTTTTTATAATACAAGACAGGAAGGTGCAGTATAGGAGTCTTACCCACATTGGCATGGAGAGAAAAAGCAAGAGAACTCCCTAATACAGGGGGCAAAGCAGAGAGGAAGGGATGTCCAAGGTAATTAATCGCTCTCCCCCCCCCAGTCTCTGTGGACCTCACCCCAGAGGAATTCCCATAGAAATTAATGCCAAGTCAGCTGGGATATTCACTGCAAATTTCTCTGCAGGAGAACACTAAGGAGGAAGAGCTTTTCTCAGAGATACATTTACTCATTTTCAGTTTCCAAAGAGGTTCATTTAAAAATATATGTTCCCATCCAAGTGAACAGGATTTATATTAAAAAAGAGTATATATCCCAGTTTTGCCAACTTCTCTTGTTAGGAAGGAATGTATTGTTCACACAAAACATTGCTTTGCTTAAATGCATCAGTTCTTTTTCCATATATCTCCCACCGAGTGGCTTTTTAGCAATGGATAGTAATACTGGATCAAATGCTAGCTGATTCAGTGATTCCTGTAGTACTAGTTAACAGAAAAGTCATCTGAAAAGCAGATAACAATAGCTCACTATAGAAGTCCAACATCCTAATTCTGCAAGAAAGACTAAGAATTTTAAGCAAAACCACTCATAGACCATAGGCAGAAACTTTTTACATGCTCAAAGTTTGCTCATAATTCAACACTGCATTCTGTCAAAAACAGTAACAAGGTCAAATTGTTTCATCAGTTGTAGTCAAGCAATGCTAAAGAGTTCAGAATTTGGCCCAATTTTAATCAATACAAATAAGCAGTCTTACTCACTTAGAAATTTATTAACTCTGATCAATAGATTTCATACAACAGCTGCACAAAATCAATGAACAATGCAACCTATACAGAACATTGCAAATGTTTGTTCATTAGGAAATTACTGTTGCTTCCTCTTTTCTTTCCAAAAGATAATAATATTGCAAAAGATTGTTTAGCCAAGTCTTCTAATGCTAAAGGTGCACCAGTTGTATGTACACAGCAGATTAGTGGACACTCCAAATTGAATGGGAATCAGTTCCAGATGTTTTCCACTGATTAAATTTAGCCCAAGCAAGGTTAAGTAAATGACAAGCAGCTGCTTTTCTTTTTTGCAATAGTCATGAGAAACGCTCTTAGAGTTCTGACTACCTCTAACTGGCAGACACATGGTACAGTACCTATTTTCCTATGGTTTCATGATTAACAGAGACTGTGGACAGTCTTCAGAACAACATTCTTTTCACTCCCAGTCTGCCAGACCTTATGCAGATCAGAACTGACAGGAAGAAACTCAACAATAAAAAAAAAATCATCTCTCTTTGGAATAACTCAATTATACACATGCCTAAGACACAGCAACTCTCATTGTATATACTACTTTCTACTGGAGTAAGTAGAAAAAAAATAGGAAAATGTTAAAGTGTCACTAGACCAGCTTATAGCTCAGTGCAATACTGGCATCACCCTAATGACTACTCCATCTCAAACAAGAAAGCAAAGTGCATTGATTTCAGGTTCTTGCACATACCATGAGAACAGCAGAAAGAAAATCATAGCCAGTGATAGGTGCGGCAGGTATAAATTCAAAGTTATTCAAGTGTGAAAATTCACAATGTAATAGCAAACAAGACCACTTTAAAAGCGGGGATTGCCTAGCTATTCCTCTCTAAGAGCTCTTGAACATTTACTTGCAAAAAACCAAAGATCATTGACTGGAATGTGACAATTTTTACCATGTGCAGAGGTTTAAACAAAGTTTTATTTTTTAGACTTTTCTCCTACTTAGGCATACAGTGTTTTTTACACCTGATAGGATTAAACTGATAGAAAGGTATAACAAGTTCCTTGCACATATATCTTTAGGCAAATTGACAGGCCAGATTTTCCATCACAGCACTTATTCCTGGCAGTGCATGGAAGCATTTCCAATGCACAGAAGTAAAAGCAAAGATTCCCATGGATTTGTGATTGGGAAAATCTTGAAAGAACACCATGCATCCCTGTATATAAAAAATTATTTTCCAAGCATCTTCTATGAGACTGCAAACAGCATGCTCTTTAAAGAGACATATCAAGCAAACTAAAATTGTTTAGAAAGTGTCTAACACCTGGGTATCTAAACACAGAGCAAAACCAAAAAAAGAAAACACTTAAAATTTTTTCTTCTCCATTTTTAAAGTAATGATCAGTGTTGCATATATACATAAACACACCCCCCCAAAGAACCAGAGTTTATTTTACTTTTAATTCTGGAATCTTTTCAGCTTTCCCAGCTGACATATAATGAAAAATATGTAAAATACATGCTTTTTCAAGCCATATTTAGTCACGTATTCAACATGAAAAGTACATTTACTGGCACCTACTCCTCCATTTAAGTAGACCTCATCAAAAAAGCCATGATTGTTTTTTAATGGGGTCCCCTGATCTCCCACAATAATGTCATTCCCATCAGAAAGGACAAGTTTTTGTAGCTAAAAAGTAGCTTTACTTCTGGATTAAATCACATCTTATTTTCCTCACAGAGCATTCACTACATTTTCTGCAAAATCAGCTTCTCTTCTTGCAAAAGCTGACATGCCCAATTACCACTCCTCCTTGTTTATGCTAACAATAAATAAACGAGTAGGCCTATGTTTAATATTACACCGACTAATAGCATTCTTCACTTCTGTAGCGCTGTGTCAGTCTAAAAGCACTTCATAAACAATTAAGACTCACAATATCTCTGTGACAGAGACAAGACATATTCATTTAACAGATGACGCAACTGAAGCACAGTAAGTTAATTGTCTGCCCGAGGTCACATAGCAAATCAGTAACAGAACTAGGAACAGAATCCAGGAACACTGACTCATGCATCTCTCCCTCCTCAAGAGGAGACAAGCCTTTTACATACAGCCTCAACACCAAAACAGGGTTTCCATTGCAATCTAACAGCCCAATACTACGTGCTGGAGTTTTGTCATTGTCTTCCATTCTCATTTTAACAGTCTCTAGCTGCTTCTGCTTCTTTTGTGGAAAAAGAGTTTGAGGTAAAAGCTGATGATCCTTGGCTTTTTACAAAACACACATACACCAAAAAAAAAAGAGAGACATGCAAAAAGTTGCCCTTATTCCCACTTATAAGATGAAGTACCTGCTCATCACCTTCAGCGAGAAGGCTCCGATGTACCTCAAAAAGGCCTTCACTTCCATACAGTCACTAGCGAACTGCAATGGAAAACCTCACAGTCTACAGTACTACAATGGCTCTGTATGTCACTACCGGCCTAAGTGCTGGTTGGGGTTTTTTTACCCCTTTCCCTTTTCTCATCCACTGCATCACATGAAGTAGTAGACTGAATTTTGAAATTAAGTTACTGTTGTTTGGAGTTTGGACTTTGGCATGTTAGACCCCATATTCTGTATTCTGGGCTGCACTGGAGTGAGACTGCTGCTACCTCATCGAAACATTTAACAAAAAGATGAGATTCTAAAGGAGTAGCAGTGAGAAAAACCCAAATTGTGTAGCACATACTTATTGGTGCTTTTAAAGGTAAATTTCATAGACTGTTTCCCCAGGCAACTCCCATTGGTATATTAGTTTCCTATTTCCCCGTGCACAATCTGCATTATAATTTTTAAGTTACTTGAATAATTGAACAGAATTAGAAAACTGTGGTCTTCTAGAGTTTAAGCCCTCCATAAAAAGAGAAGCCTTAAATCCCAAATTGCTTTTTCTTTTCCTCTCTCAGAGGTTGCCGTCACCTCCCCAAAATAATTTGGATCACATGACCTCAAGAAGGGCATGTGCTGTAGTGCTATGCTCTACTGGAAAAGGCACTGCCTACAAGGGCTCATTTGAGTGCAACACATCCCCCAGTGCTACACAGTGAGAAGGTTATCTTTTCCACGCTGTGGCATCATGTACCATAAACAGCTGGTTAACAGACCAGAGACCAGGTCAAACAGCTGCTTTTGTACTTGATATCAAAACTGTGGAGACAGATGACTGAATTAATGAGATACAGGATCAGCCTGAGAACATGAGACAGGAGCCAATTGCATGATCATTGCTGCCTCTGTGGGAGGCTCACAGCCCGCAGGCTGTCTTCTGAAGTGCTCTCAGCCACTTCTGAGTTGACAGCAACTGCATATTGAATAAAAATTCAGTTCTAGTCCATGAACTGACCCATTGATGGGCTAATTGATAGCACCAGGCTCAGAAATGTTGATGAGAAGCTCAACATGAGCCAGCAACGTGCACTCACAGCCCAGAAAGCCAACCACATCCTGGGCTGCATCAAAAGAACTGTGGCCAGTATGTCGAGGGAGGTGATTCTGCCCCTCTGCTTTGCTCTCATGAGACCCCACCTGGAGTACCGCATCCAACTCTGGGACCCCCAACATAAGAAGGACATGGACCTGTTGGAGCCAGTCCAGAGGAGGGCCGCAAAGATGATCAGGGGGCTGGAGCACCTCTGCTATGAAGACAGGCTGAGAGAGTTGGGGTTGTTCAGCCTGGAGAACAGAAGGCTCTGGGGAGACCTTATAGCAGCCTTCCAGTACCTAAAGGGGGCCTACAGGAAGGATGGGGAAGGACTCTTTATCAGGGAGTGTAATGATAGGATGAGGGGTAAGGTTTCAAACTGAAAGAGGGGAGATTTAGATTAGATATTAGGAAGAAATTCTTTACCGTGAGGGTGGTGAGACACTGGAACAGGTTGCCCAGGGAGGTTGTGGATGCCCCATCCCTGGAAGTGTTCAAGGCCAGGCTGGATGGGGCTTTGAGCAGCCTGGTCTAGTGGGAGGTGTCCCTGCCCATGGCAGAGGGGGTGGACTAGATGGTCCCTTCTAACCCAAACCATTCCATGATTCTATGAAACCTCTCTAAATGCATTTCTCATTTAAACAGTGAACGCCAGGTAACTATTTTGTTAAGTATCATATTCCAATAAGTTTTCATCCCTTTTACAGTAGCCAAAGCTAATTTTCTAGGTCATAATCCAGATCCTGTGTTTATGCACATATAAGGATGAGACAGGAAAGAGCGATTAAAACCAGTATGTAAACTGGCTTCTGTCTCTCTCTATCTACAACGCATATTGCTACAGCACAGAAAAATGCCTCACACCATCTGATGCAATTGCTCTTGACATAACAATTCGTGTTAACTGTTGCTTATTTCCTTCCTGCTGTCTGGTTTTTACAAATATTTTGACCACTCTAGCATTCTTCTATGAAATGGACTTTCCTAGAGATGGAAATTCCTCCTTCCCTCCCTTTCAAAGCATGCATTATGTGCTCTTTTATAGGAGGCTCGTGAGATGCATGGCTCTGAGTCCTCTTAGTGGCTCTCAGGTTTCTGATCATTCCCTTACTCCTCAGATATTTGCTCTGCAAGCCCAGATAACCAAAAGCAATCTGATTTCAGTGTATCTTTCCCAATCTTTTATCTTCTGTTCTGGCTTGATTTGCTGCTCACTAAGCCATTAGCCAAATAATAACAAGCAACACAATTTGTAATGTCATTTTTAGCAAATTCAGTGTTAATCTTCAGTGCAAAGAAAAAAGCATTAACTATTTCCCAACATCATTACTTTCTTTACACATTATGTTTAATAATGGAGTTAAACTTCCATTCTGCATAGGTTTTCATCTCAAGTTTAGATCATTAAAAAAAAAATTAAAAAAATCAGTTTACCGAGATTGTTTCTATCTTTCCTACATTTTGGAAGAGTGACAGCTTAGGATATGCATGTGAATTCACTAAGGAGTTCCTATGTCTCCTGAATTCTTCTGTGTTGTCCCGTGTTAGGGACATTAGGTAACTGGACCTAAGCTTTGTATTGAGACCTAACAAATAAGGCTTCTCAGGCCTGCTCTGTCCAAACTTTTCTTAGCCTGACTTTAAGTGATTTAGCTGTGACAGCAGTTTCTCTAATTGACCAGGTGCCTATACATAACTTGTTTTACTTCTCTTTATATTTGTGTTGTACAACCATCATTTCATATCTACAGCAGTAAAAGCAATTATTCTAGTAGAGTGAGGTATTTAAAATGAAATAATGGCACAGTTCACAGAAATACAGGCTGGGCAGAATCTCAGGCCTTGAGAAATGGAAATGTGGGAGGCAGCGTACAGGAGTACAGGCATGAGATAAGAGATGGGGCACAAGCTTGGCATCGGAGAACCCACAGCTACAAGCAATTAACTAATGGTCAGTTAAAGAAAAATGTAATCCTGGAGCAGGACAAAACTGTTTTTAAGGGTAACAGAGAACAAAGAAATACTATTTCACATATGTAAAAGGGAACATATACAGTAAATTCAGATGAAACCTGGAGCTGCACACCAACGAGGAAATATGTAAGAGTGCCTTAGGAAACATTTATAAGCGATCCCAAGTGGATCCCGGGAGAGGAAGAAGCAGCTATCACCACAAACATCATACTCCTCCCTACGAAGGACACCAGATTTCAACAACTCATTGTAACACTTCCCCTTCTGCCTTTCATTTCTGCAGCAAATGAAATGTCAGGACCCAGAGGAGCAGTGGAAGGATGAGCATAAATGCCAGGAAAATAGGTAGAAATTGAGAAGTATATGTTAGAGTTTAAATTGTATTTTTACTATTACTGTAACTTTTTAAATATGCAAAAAAATACTGTATTTGATTTTTTGGGTAACAATTAGATCTGGACCAATAGTAATTAGATTTAAAAATTTCAGTTATACTACCCCTAAATTCTAGTTTTACTTTTATAATGTGTGCTTCCTCTTTCTTATAAAGAGGACTTTGAGCACAACACTTCTTATTCTTGCTTCTCATCATACCTTATCTATTAATTCTGAGTTTCCATTCTTAAAGTCCAATAACTATTTCATTTCTCTCTTCTTCCCAAGGCTGGCTAAGTCTATCATTTTATGGTTACTCTCCAACAGGCCTTTCATATTTTTAATCAAATCTCAGTACAACTCAAAGGTAGAGCAGGCTCTCCTCTGCTTCTACTCTCCATCTTCTGTACCAAGGCTACTGAAGACTTAGCTGAACTATAGTTTTTTCCAGTGCATTCCTTCAGACACAGATGTCAGGAAAACTCCACAAGGTCCTGTATTGTGAGAACATTCTGCTGGTTGCTCAAACATAAAAGAAAAACTGATTTTCTGTCTTTATGGTCAACAGCTGAATTCTCCCTTGACACTCTCATGACAGGGTCTTGGATTTTCTTCCTTCCTTCTGTTGCCCAGAGACTTACTTAGCAAGACTATCACAATGTATATTCTGGATCAGAAAGAAAAAGTTATCAGGACCACATCAGTACTGTGAAACAGCTTACCAAAACTATAAAATTTATTAGATCCATTTAATCTCACTTTTTAAAGTTGCCTTTTTTTCATTATTAGGCAACATGTTGACTCAAATATAATTTATTCGCTCCTGTAATTTTCTACATTTTTATGATTTTAACAGTAATCTGAAATATTAACTTTTGTCAACAAAACATCCTATCCTGGGGTATGCCCTCCTTTTCAGTTCACAGTTATTTTTTTCCCCACTGCTGTGCTGGTAGTGTCTTTTTTCCAGTTCTAATAGTCAACTTTACCAGAAACACCACTGCCAGTAGTCCATGGTGGACAGGACTTCTCTTGCTCAATTGTTTTTTTTTTTAACTCTATAGCACAAACTTGTCATTCACCATGTGCTTATTCTAAGCCAACTTCATCATAAAGTCTCCCTGCCATAACTGAGAAATTTTCTTTTGCTACTGAACAGCTAAATTCAGTCTTGCATCACAACTGAAGTTAGTTGAAACATTTTCAACAGAATGAAGTTTCATCTAAATGTACTGTCCTTGATGAGGCAAAAATGTTTTCTGGATAAAAAAAGTCTAAACTCAGTTTTATTGACATTACTAATCAGAAAAAGTTTGAGAGCGCTGCAAATACCATCTCTCACTATGCACTCCCATGGTCTCTGGGACCATCTGGTACAAAGTCCCTGCCCAAGTCCGGTGGGACTGGTGATCTAAACTCTGGTCCTAAATCAGGCAGAACAGGGAGCTGAATAAATGCAGAACAAAAATAAATTTTTAAACCTCAAAAGCTGCCTGATTTAATCAGCAGTAAGAGTGGGTTTGGCAGGGGCAGCTGTTCTCTTCCTCTCAGCCTCCATCTCCCCTTACACCACCCACCACCCCCAGTTCTACCACAGAATTCACTGAATGTTCTCACTCAGGACTGCCAGGGCTGAAATGGTAAAAACTGAAAACTTTCTAGTAAAGGTGTACAAATATATTTCCACAATTCTTACTCACAGGCAAGTACCATTAGTACCTACAAGTCCTGAACTGACTGACAAATTCAGAGGTTAAACAGCCCTATGCTGAACATAGATTCTCACAGCAAAACCACCAGCATCTGCTAAAGTCACCTACTTAAAGAGCATGACGTTTTTCAGAAGCATGGTATCTGGATACTTTCTCTTGCTAATTTGGAGTATATCTTTGTATTTATGCTTTTCTGACTTACTGACAGTTATGCAGACCCTCAAAAGCTTCGGTGTTTGCTTTATTCTGTTAATTTTAGCCACATGTTTTTTCCTCACCTTTCACTCAGCTTGTCAGCACTGGAATCTATGAAGCCACTTCATTTAATATGTTTGCTTCTTTGTATGTACGGCAGATTGTAATCCATCTACACCACTGAAGGAAAGCAGCCCTTTTTCCCCAATGGAAATGCAACCATTTTCCAGAAACAACCAACCCATTACTAGATAGGTGAATTCTGGAATGTCAGCATCCAAACTAGCATTACAGAGAGCGTAAATCAGCATTAACACTGTTACACACTTCATATAAGAGAGTTTACAAAGGTATTCTGGGGGTCATAGAAAATAACATTTCTCTCCCGTCTCCTGGTGAAAAGTTACTTTTGTGCAGTTTTGCTTTAAATACGCGGGGGTGGGGTGGAATTGTCAGCATGTAAAAAACTCCAAAAAGCAAACAGAAAAGCATAGTGATAAATAGGGAATTTTGTTTTTACTCCAGCAAAGATTTATCACTGTGAGAGTCTTGTGACTTTGACAAATTTTACAATAATGAGTTGTGTATACAACCTAAAATAACTGACAGAGAATAATATATTCCATCTGCTGGAGATGTCCCAGAAGGCTGACCCTCAGGGTCCAAAAACTCTCACATTTTTGTAATTTTTTCCTCCCTAATAAAACACATTACGAAACATGTATTCAGTTCATTTTGGGAAGCTATTCACTGCACTGAATAGCTGTTATTTGAAGATGAAACTCAAGTGCATGTAAAAGATTTCAGTTACACTCAAGTGTTATTTGTTTTTCTTCTATTTAGATCCATCTTTATGACCTGCCACTCACTCTTGCTATCATAAATAACTACCATCTTGGTATTTAAGTGCCTTCTTAAATCTTACAGGAACATTAACAATGCCAGAGAGTTCATACATGTCGTCATTCTGGTAACACACCCTGTTGCAGGGGAGTGTGTGCACCATGGTTGACAGAAGTACAGGTAAAGATCAGTTTCAAGACTACAGAGAACAATTATGGCTATAATCTCAGGTGAGAATGAAATCACTGAGGGCTTTAAATCACTACAGGAAAAAATTAAACCATACACCCTGGTATGAAAGAGTTCCTCAGTAGAAGCAATAGATATCCATGAAAAGAATATGCTGTACTAGAGTATCTTCAGCATCACAGTTATTTTCCAGACCTTTTTTTCTTAAATCCATGTTTGCTTTAGCTGATCCTTTTTAATGTCTTTCTAAATAGCTTCCTCATTGTGAGAAGTTTGACTTCAAACAAGGAATCTATTGTTGTGGAAAACTTTCGGCCTTTCCATTTCTGCAAGGATGGTCAAGTTCTTACGGTTACTGAAGATGGGGTTCGTCAGATCCTAAACCCCATGCATGGTGTAGAACCAAGTGCAAACTGTTTTTCTTTTAGATTATCAGGTGTTTGCTTCAAGATTCCATTATTTATGGCACATAAAGATTTAGCTTCTACACTATGCACTATCCAATACATGTTTTTTATTACACATACACAATTATCTCATTTTTATCTCAATCAGTTAATCTCATTTTATTTCAATAATTAATATCGATCATATCTACAGGCTTTATAAGGCTTCCCCTTTCTCAAACCTTCATATAGAAAAGGAAAGCATTTTTGCCAAACTTTGAAAGATATGCCTCCTATGCAAGTTTTAAGGATACCAGGTGGACATAGATACATTAGCAGGATATCCTAAGAAAAACCCTGCTTTCATGAAAAAAAAAAAAAAAAGGTGTGCTCACACAATGCAGATCCTGAATTAAGGTAAAACTCTCCTTTATCAAGGAAATTTTAACTTAATTTCAGTCTATTTCTGCACTTGCCAGGCATTTGTTTCAGGTCTCCCTACAGTCTCTCTCACATCTGACTGGAGCAGCCGACTAGAAGAGCAGCATTAAAGCAACAGCTCTGCTCCTCCTAGGTCAGGCCTATGAAAAGTGATCTAATTCAATCTTGAAGTTTGCCATCATCTGTAAAACATCCAGCTCCACAACCAATGAATAAAGTATTCCACTCTAGCAATACTGAAATAGAAGCTGGCATGGCCCTTTTCAATTGCCTTTTTAAATTATTTTCTCTGTCTCTTCTACTTTCAGCTTTTTAAGAGAGGAAAAAAATACCACCATTTACAAGCCTGAAGCCTAGTACTTCCACTTCCCAAGAATAGAAGAATATTAATTCTGGCAAGGAGAGCTTCACTGAGAGAAATCAGGTTTAAACTTTTGAGAGGTGTCAAGAATGTTCAGTCAATTGAGCAATCGAGTTAGCCAACTACATTCCTGGAAGATTTGCAACAGAAGGAATAAATCAGACAATCAAATTAAGTGTGACTTACGCCTGACGCTGTCTAAAAGAAAACGTGAAAGAAAATGAAAAATAGATAAAACTTAATTGGCAAGGGAATAATATGCATGGCTTTCTCTCAGAACTAGAATAAATTAGACCAGCTATAATAAGAGTACAAGAAATCATTTTCAGAAAAAGTGAAAAAAAATATTTTATTTTCCTCTGTTGCCAAGCTGTCAGGCAGAAAAAGATACAGGCTTGTCTTTTCAATCTCTTTCCTCTGATGCACAGAGCTTTGCTCAGACTAACTATGAACATTCAAGGAACATAGCTTAAGTGAATAAATGTGCGCTGGCAGGGTCATCAATACAGACAACAATAGTCTTCAACATCTTAACTGTTCAGGACTGTTAGAAGCTACACAACGCTTTGCTGCTTCTGTCCATCACTGACTGATACCACAATATCAAAAGACACTCAGCAAAATCTGCTATTACATGGTCAGCAAGGAAAGCTGCAGAGCTCTAATAAACATGTGTGAATGAACATAGAATTCTGTTCAGAGAAATGTAGTTAAAGCAGCAACTTTATTTATAAGCCACACCTTTGTCACACCTTTTGTCCCCTTTCACAGAACCCTACAAAATCACTGGAAATGTCAAACAACAATTAAAAATCCACCATTTCTGAAAAGCATTCTGACCTCAAATAGACAGATAGATGATTTACACAAGATTATAAGTCATAAGAAAGAACATGAGGGGTAATGAAAACCTCCATCAGTGCAAGAAACTCTTCCTCCCACAATGGCAGTTCATGGCTATCTCTTGCACGAAGCAGAGGCTTGAAAGTCTTTCTAAATCCCTATGGGAGGCAGATGCTCCTACCCCTTGCAGATGTACCTCAACATGCCACAGCTCTCATCTCCCTGCTATTCCACATCTGAGTGACTGCTCTAGCATGGATGACATCGGTTGCATTGACAATACAACCTAGCAAGTCTGTAAAGTCAGAACAACTGAGTGAAACTCCTACTTTTGATTGTGTTCAACACAGAAGACGCTACATATTCCCTCTGGGAGCAAAAATATTTGAAGTACTTTTTAATAAAGAAACCATCACATCAAGACTGCAGCCATACTCTCTCCAGGCTGAAATTGTGTGTCAGCTTCAATGTCACATAAAAGTAGCAATTTTATACAGAGTCCATGTTCAGGTTTATCAAAGACAGATGAAAACCTAAGTCAAAGCACCACATGATAACATACCTTTGACTAGAGCCAGCATCTTTGGATACCTCAGTTAACTTGGCAAGGCTTTGCATGCCTCTGGGTATGGAACATAACTCCTCAGACTATGAGGAAACAATCTCCCCTTGAGCTAAAGATTTAGCAGATCCAGAACAAGCACAAGTTTCCCCAACCCCATCAGACAAAGGATATCAACACAAAGGCAGAAAAATTAGCTTTGCAAAAAACCCCTCACTTCATAGTAAACAATACTATCTCATAGCCACATTTCCACTACAAAATTAAAAAAAAAAAAAAAATTACAAACAAAGCAGTATTTTAGCTCAGCAGTGAAATTCAGCCAGGTTGAAATTTCCAGGTTGAAATACAACAGCCACTTACAGCAACACACAATACTTTAAATGAAGCAAGAAAAAACCCCACTTACCAAAGCCTCTTGGTTGACATAGGCATAAAAATATTTCGCTGTTCCTATCACAATTTATTTGCACAATGTTTAAGACAGTGCTGTAAAAATGTAAAGATATGTTTCCTGTTTATTTTCCTTCCTTCAGGCTCTATGTGAGGTAAAGTTTAAAGGTGGGGTAGATCTGAGAAAGTTTTCCATCCAGCTCTGAGATAGTTCAAAAAAGTAAAATTAATGCTATGTCCAAAATCTTAATTGAGTTAACTTTGGTAAACAAAGACAGCTCTTTTAGTGTTCACACCATATGAATCTACAGATTTCCTTTAATTTGTGTCTCCCTGTTTTTGTTATGTAATTGCCCTTGGTTTGAGGTATCTTGCATTACTGATTAGTTTTAAATTATTTCTTCACAGACATTTTCCCTTCATCAGTTCAAGTCACTTTAACATTTTCACTTAAAAAATGCCAAACTGAACATAAGTGAAAGTAAATTACCTCCTGGTTCATCAATGTAGAAAGACACATCTTTTTTGTCTTCTTGTTCATCAATGTGATCATGAGTGATCTGAGGAATAGACAAGGCATTCTCTCCTGGGTTTATCACAGGTGCAGAACCGTTACCACAGCCTAGTTTCCCTTTTCTTTTGTATCTTCTTGCCTGTGGTAGCAGAAATGGGATGGTATCAGAAGATACTTATCAAAACCAGAAAAGTACACATATGAATTTCACTATGCAGTAAATTCATTTGAGTTTGTACTTTATTTTGTCTTTTTTTTAAAGAATGCAATTGAAATTCAGTGAAAGTGTTACATCCTTGGTTAATGTTTCAAAGTGGCTGATTCTGAATTATCAACTTAAATCTGATTTCATTCTCAGGAGAAAATGTCTAACGCATTCTGAAAATCAGGTCTCAAGTAAAATTTCTCAAACTGGGTCCAAAACTCAAGGCACTCAAAATACTAATCACTTGAGTACACAACAGCTTAGCTGTAACATCTTTCTGAAGTTCTAATTAAACATAACCATAGATTTTGAATTATGAGCTAGGCACTGTGCAGTCTTTTCAACTACAGAAGATTTCACCTTTTACCAAAAAGGCTGAATTAGGCACACCAGGAGAAGATAAATCCTTCCTCCTGCCTCAAAAATTGAAGTTCTCCTGATTTTGGAAGCCTAAGAGGCAGTGTTTATTAAACACCCTACAGTTGGTACATAAGAATGAAAAATGAAGGTTTGAATTTAACTGGTTTCAAGGCTGGTCTCCATTTGCCCTTGTGACTAGAAGTGACCAACAAAACAGCCACTCACATACTGACTACACAGCCTGTGCTGTCTACCTCCTGCATGATGCCACCACCTAGCTATATAAATACTGCTTCTCACAACATAGCATTTATTTCCAGTCTTCATGACTGCCTACCCTTTGGCTCTAGTCCCACCTGGTTCTACTACTCTCACATCTCAAAACAGAGATAAGAGGCATACGTTAACTTGCCTGATGCTCCAGTAACCTTCTGACAAGGAGCTGAGATCTAGGGCTACTGCACTCAATTCTGCAGAGTACTCTGGCCTCTGATGTGACCACTAAGCAGTTAGCTGAGATCAGCAAAGAGAATGAATATTTGCACGTATCAAGACAAACAGCTGCAGACTCAATATATTCACAAATGGGACAATGCTACTTGGTCTAAGTAAACCAATTCTAATTTATTACAGTCTGTATTCAGTCTTTTGGAATTCATTCTTGTGTTCAGTTCTGCAGCAATTAAACAAAAGCGTGTTCAAAATTAATCAAACAGGACATGAAAAATAGTAGAAATGGGCATTTATTGTAGACAGTGGATGCACTACCATGCATCAAAATGCTCCTAAAGGAAAGATTATGGGCTCTCATAGCAGGAAAAGAAACTAGGAATTCTCTGGAGAATAAAAAGCTGCAACGTGCACGACATGATCAATACACAGTGAAGTCTTTAAAATAAGAGGCTAGGTAGAGAAAGAACGAACTAGTCTCTTTTAGCAAGACAAGATAGTCCCTTGGTAAGAGATGAAAGAACCATTACTATGTTCTTGAATTAGGGTTAGCAGTTCACAGGGAAGTTCAGGTTTAATAATATATTAGGGAAGTCCCTCTCACTAGAGAAAAGAGAGGGAAAATACTAAGGGCACTAAAAGCTAGAAATTTTTTTCAGCTCTCCCACCATGGTTTGCCTGCTGTTCAGCAAAACGTACTACCCAGCCTTACTTCAGCTTCACCCTTTTCTTTCTTCACAGTTTTTCTGCCTCTAGTTAAGGACGAGATTGTAACTTTGCTATGAGACCCTCTGCTCAGCACCGAGTAGGTTGTACTGCTGTAACACCAAAACATTTTGTCAGTGTTAGGCTGATGGTTGGACTAGATGATCTGAAAGGTCCCTTCCAACCTAGGCAATTCTATGATTCTATATACACGTACACAGATCACACTGATAAAGCTTTCTACACGTGCTGCGTGGAAATCGTACTGCAATTCTCTGCTGGGCAATAGGCATCAGTGGGACTTCACTACCTAAAACCAGGCCTCTAACATCACTTTAGAAACCCTGGGTATTTGAGCTAGGCCTGCTGCAGACCTGGGCCTTTCCAGAAGGGGTGGCTGAAGGCTAGGCAAGCTCGCCAATGAAACTACCTAACTATGTTTCAGCAATCCCACCTGACAAACACTATTTCACTCTTCTGCAGCCACAGCTCAGGAATTTGTCCAAATTTCTACACACAGACACAAAGAAAAGTACCATGGAGAGAAGTATTTGAGCAAGACAAGCGTAGATACTGTCAGCCACATGTTGAAGGCAAACATAAATTTTTAAACTAGCTTTCTCCATTCCTTCTGTATGAACTACTATGCAAAATGGTTAAGTGTCATCAGTGACTTACACTGCCCTTTGAGAAGGTAAAGAAGACTTCAAAGTGGATAAAACAATGAAGAATCAGCACCTGCCAGACCACCAGGTCAAATTTAAGTTTCACTGTCCCTCAGGAATATTTCAAGGAAAATTAATCGCACTGTGGCATGAGGAAAACAATCACATGTCCCATTACAAACAGCTTTCAGTTCTCCAAGTTCTTTGGGCACTTCACAAGGATTTTTGCAAGTTATCCCAATCAAATTAAAAGCAAGAACAGAACAGAGCTCTGCCAACTCTCCATTACCTGTTTTCTCAGACTAGGGCTAGATGGCGCTGGTGTTTTTTTTGGATTTTGCACTGGCGGTGTAACATAGATCTTCCATGTTGCTGTAGAACTGCAGGATTTCTCTGCTGCATAGCACCGCCACAGCGTCTATAATAAAACCCAAACCCAATAATTTCGGTGAATAAGCAGTCACTGTTGTACTTGCAGGACAGCTAAGTTAGATTTTGCTTCAAATCAAACCGACAGCATTCTTCGATCAATGTAAAAACACTGCAAAGGGTTCTGACTGCAATTGCTGTGCTATACCACACAACACCACGCCTAATAAAATACACTCTTCCCTGTGTATAACTGTGTCGAGTATAATTTGCACCAGGAAACGTACACTTGGCACACAGTGATCTTAAGTATGCTCTTTGTAGTGATCTCCCTAAGAGCTGGGGTCTAACCTTGCCCACAGTAAAAAAAAAAAAGTAAAAAAATCAAACAACCCCCATAAAAGTGAATGCCAACGAGTGTCATCTAATACTGCTGTTTCCCTTTTTCTGCAGTGTGCCACATTTCAGTATTTGTGCACCATGCTATTGCATTATTCTTTCTATTATCATATAGAATGCTATGCAGGGACATTTTTCTAAACTGAGGTGCGTGTATACACATGTATGTGTACACATTCATCACCTCAGCATCTGGCAGATGCAGAGGACCTAAGGGAATATAAAAAGGCAGTTAGGAATTAAAGATTATAATGAAGAGCTTTTACTATTTTGTGAAATAGACTCATGGCATCCAGTTAAGGTCATTATGCTTGTGAATATCAGCTTAGTAAAGCCTCCTGTGCTCACTCATAAGAGGGGGAACAGGCTAGTTCTAATTCTCTCTAGTGACTGAAGTAGACGAAAAAGACAAAGTGGTTAAACACGGAATCACGGAATCTTCAGAGTTGGAAGGGACCTCTAGAGATCATCTAGTCCAACTCTCCTGCTAGAGCAGGATTGCCTAAAGCACATCCCTCAGGGCTGCATCCAGGCGGGTCTTGAAAATCTCCAGAGAAGGGGACTCCACAACCTCCCTGGGCAGCCTGTTCCTGTTCAACACAAATTGTAGATTTATAATAAAGTGCAGTAACTGTGATTCTCAGGACTTTAACTACTAGGCCATGCTCCCTCTCTAATACCCTCCTAAGCATTTCACTGTTAGGGGCCTTACCTGAATTAGAGAAGCTGCAGCTGGGATTTGTCTGTTGAAATGCTTCTGACGTTGCTTCTGCTGTACTTTCAAGGCAAAACCAGACCCCAGAATACCCTAAATATAAGCAAAATTACTAGTCAGACTCCAACATGGATTCACATGCCTAAACCAACTACTTAACATACAAAATAAACAGACAATTTATAAAAGACTCTCCTAGAAAAAGTTCTGAATTTTCAAATGTCCACGGTGACAGAAATCTAGTTATTCCAACAAAGAAATCTGAAATTGAGCACATTGATATTGGTATCATGTAACTCCAAAAACCAGCATATGTTTATTGCTGTGATCCACAGGTAACATTAGTCAGAGGCATTCCCAGAGGTGGTCGTGTTCGAAAGGCAACGCTACACAATGGTGGGAGAAGCAAATATTAATGTCACGTGACTGATCTATAGCTGTTCTTTGCACTTGTCTTTAATTCTTTGCCACAAAAATATCTCCACTACTAAAGCCAGAATCTAGTTTGATTTTCCAGGCAAATTGAGCAAAGAAGCCAAAGATATGCTTTATAATTTCAGCATTTCTGTTAAAACTGATAGTTACTGAAGAAATGCATTGTGTATTCTAATTATTTGGATGCTGCTGTCTTTTTTTTCCCCCCATTCCGTTATTTGAAGATCCAAAAAGCCCAAAGATGCTTTATAGTACCATGAAGGAAAAGAGATGCAGTTTCCTAGACCTCTTCTTTGTGGTAGTGTTCCTCTCCTCACAGGACCACAGATTTTTCCAATATAGTCATAAAATAACAGAAACAAAGAAAGTTTGACTTCTGTCATTGACACGCTGATAAAAAGTTCTTTTTCTCTTTACCTCACCGAATAGTTTAATTTCTTCGAATAGTTAAAAGTCATTCTTATCTCCTTCCTAGGCCACATCTCTCTGAAATGACCGCAGTAAGGATGTAACAGTTTCACTCATTTATGTGTGGGTGCACAGATACACAAACATACACTTGAGGATGTGTGTGTCCACAAACATTCCAAAACAACACACAACCCCATTATTTGCTATCAAAGGCACCAGTTTAGAACTACCTAATTGTGAGCCCAAGTCAGACAGACAGTTTAAAAAGTAAACCAAGTTCTACTTACCGCTGGCAGCGCAAAGAAAGATATAGCAAATACTGAAAAACAGGAAGCTATTGTCTTCCCAATCCATGTCTGGGGAACTTTGTCTCCATAGCCAATTGTCGTGACCGTTACCTAGGCCAGAAACAAACACCTGATCACTGCAATGCCGTACCCTTTTTCCCCAAACACAAAAATAAAAGGAAGAAAAAAAAAGTAGAGAAGTATCAGGAGATACATATGGATCAACAGTGTTTAGATTTCTGTATAAGGAAACCACAAGACTATGCTAAACTTAACTGCTGGACTCAGGATAACTGTTCTCACAGTTTGTATCTGGCTGCTTCCACCCTCCCAAACTGGAAGGATTGGCCCTGTGTTCTTGAGACCGTAGACTTGCAGTTTTTCTGCTTTTGCTTTTAAAAATGCAGTTCCATGGGGCTAAGGAGAGCGCCTTGAAAGCACTGACTTGCACACAACCAGTGCACAGACATTGGCCAAACTCCGCAGTCAGGCAGAGACGCTAGCTGCCCTAGGGTAAGCTATGCGCTGTGCTGGCAGGAAGGGAAAGGGACAGGACTAACACCAACTCAGCTGAATCTTCACAGCAGGAGGAGGAACACACAACCATTCCAGGACACTTTATCTCCCAAAGTAAATAAGCCAATAAACCAAGACCTAAATACAGTTGAGCCCCACGCTAAGCTTTTTTTCTTCCCCCCCAAATACAGCTCTTTGCCGCTCAAAATTGTGTTTCAGACATAGGATGCACCTTACTACTGCACCTGGATCTGCTCATTGCCCATCAAGGTGCAGTAAGGGCCAGGTACTTCCTAAGGGATGAGGAGCCCAGAGTCAAGGGGGATAACACAGCCAAGCAGGGTAGTACCTCCTCAGTCCAGACCCAATCCCCCAGCACCCAAGCAAAACAGATACAGAAAGAGTAACCGGGTCTAATCAAGAATCCAGATTATAAGGCAAGGAGGCACATCTGACATCAAGCCAGGAAGTCCATCCACAGGCCAGGATTAACATCGCCCAGGCTGAGCCTAAATAAGAGGCCCTGGGCCATTGGTGTTCAGGTGGTCCCAGGTGTGGCTGGTCTGGGCCATTAAGGCTTTTTAGCCTATTCAGAGTCCTGATGCTGCCATAAAATGGTATGACAAAGATGACTTGCACCCCTGGGAAGTGGAAAGCTTCTGATGAGGAAATGAAGAATTCTGTCACCAATACCAACCACTGGGGAGAGCTTTAAATAGAAAAAATGTACTTCTGCTTGGGAGCACCAGCCCTAAACCCAGTCCCTCTCCCTTCACTTTGCCTTGAATGGTAGCAGAAATGCAGCCAAAACAGACTTAAAAGAATATGTAAATTTACACTGACTACAAAAGAAGATGTGACAATACTGCCTTTTACGGGAAAAGTTGCTGCCAAATACTTAGATATTATGCAAAAATAGGCTTCTCAGAAGAAACTATCAGCAATAAAGGCATGGGAAGAATACATTTCCTCCTCCTCTCTGAGCAGTTCTATGAAGAGGTGCAAGGAAGATTTGCAGGGAAAAAATTACCAACTACTATCAAACTGAGTTTTTCCAAGTTAAAAAAAAAAAATTAGGTTTGTGTTTATTCATCATTAATTTCTCATTTGATGAAGTCAACTTTGTAGTATCTATATCCTGTAATGAATATTGTTATTTTGAACTGCAAACTGGTCTCAGCAGGAGCTCTGTCTTGCCAGGTGTTTGTCCAGATTTAATGTGGCTTGCCTATGAAGTGACTCAGGTGTTGTGTACTGCCAGCAGTACAAACAGACATGTTTGCCAGCCCCAAAATTAAACCAGACCCCCCCCCCAAAATTCAACTTTGAAATGCAGTACATATTAGGGGGGAGTGGACGAAGTTAAAGCAGTGTTTCTTTAATGCCACTTCAGCCCCTCAGTGCACCCAGATGACCCCTTAAAGTCTGGGATTTTTCCTTCCTTTTCCTCTCTTTTTTTCTTATGAAAGGCTTCTTGGTTTTTTGAGTTCTCCAGCACTCAGGACTTAAAACCAAACTGCAGTGATGTTGAGTTGCCTTAGTGTTACTATGGAAGACAGCATGAAAGCTGTAACCACAGAAAAGATGATTTTCCATCTCTACAGCAGGCATTTGGCTGGCAGATTCCTGCAGGTGCCTGAACATGTCTCAGAAAGTTTCTCCCTGGCTACCTTAAGAGGGTTCCTTCTGGGTAATCTAATTAGTGCATTGAAGTACATGGAAAGGATTATAAACAATGTAATTCTCTGGCTTTCTTAATCACAACCAGAATCTTTTTCTACTTGTATATCCAAAAGTTATTAGTTATCTGCTCGGAGATGTTTAATAACTAGGCTTTGAAAAATTACACCTCCTTCTTGACATAGATTTACTATGGCATATTCCAGCTGGTAGGCACATGCTTTAATGCAGGCTCTGAAAATGCACTTCAAAAAAGGAAGAACTCTAATTTAGTAGAAGTGAAAAGGGCTTCTCACATGCTTTAAGATAGGCAGGAGTCCTGAAGTTTGAAGAGTCAGAACTGCATACCTCAAAAAACATGTTAAATATACAGGGAGTCAAACTGCTACCTCTGGCATGGAAATTCATTGCTGGAAATTCTGAGCAATTGATCCCAAGTACTTCTGCCAGTTAACACCCATTTACTGGAGGGACTATTTAACTCAAGTTCAATGGAACAGAATAGTCCAGCTTGCAGCAAAACCAATAAGCATTACCAACAGCAAGAGATGAGCACGGAAGAGCCAACAGAAAAGAAGCCTCCTCCATGCCCTTCTTCTTTCCTAAAGAAAAAATACTCAGAAAGGACAGAAAAACTGCTGTGACATGGATTGCAATTCTGGCAGACTGACAGCGCTGTTGGAAATGCTTTTGCATGTGTTCTAACATACTATAACTTCTGGAAGTGGCTTCATATAACATTTCACAAGCTTTTGATATGTCTTTGCCATTTAATCTGTATGCCAGCCAAATCTAGGTGAAACAACCTTGCATTTGATTGTAGTGAGTGAACATAGTTAGCATTTAATTCCAACTCTCATTCATTCTTTATTTTCCCTTTTCTTCATATTTAAACCTTTCAGGTCATTTGTATCAAGTTCAGCAAGCTTGCACTTTCTGCTCAGAGCAAAATGTTACCCACAATACACTCTGTGGTTTTTGTCAGACACATAAGACTTTCAAATACTTGCTACCAAGACTTTTTTCCTATGGTTCAATTTTGAAAGGCAAAAGTGAAATCAAATTTCTCTCCTTAGTAACTCCACATCTGTGTTTCTATGTTACAGAAGATTTGAAAAGAAAAAGAAACTGATTCACTTTGTCCTTTGTCACTGTTCCCAGCTGTGAACTGCACCTGCACCGTGACTCACTAAGGCTGAGGGGGCCTAGAGGGCTGGAAAGCTTAAACAACAATTTAAACAGTGTTCTTCATGTGCCTCACACAGCTAGAGAAAGACAAAGCTGATTTTATCTTGCTTTTACACAAAACAAGTCAAGTTTTGGAAAACAACCACAAAACCTATTGAACACTTTGCAAGGCATATACATACACTTTGAAATATGGATTCCAAATCATCTACCTCAACAACGTAAAGTAATGCACATTTTAAATTTATTTGTTCGTCTTCATAATGGGAAACTCCTTTCAAATTAAGTTCAAAATATTAACAAAATATGCCTGTATAAACACATCCTGACTTTTTTGTCCTTATTTTTTTACTCTCTACTTAAATCAAGGCTGTAGCTTCTAGTATTTAAAAATATTTCATAATCCATATCTAAACATTCGATGCAACTTACAAAGCAAGCTCTGGATAACTAGAGATAAAATAATAAAATAAGAAGGAAAGGTAGAAAAAGTACATTGGCTTCACGTGGAACTTTTATTACATGTAGGAATAACCTATGCATGAATATACATGGACAGAATCAGATGCTAAAAACCATAGCTAGTTCCCAAACTGATTGCTGAAAATCATTTTTTGTTTTCCACCATACCTTGCTCCCCTCAGTTTGATAAGGGGTTCACCTTCCCTCCCGTTCAGGTCCGAATTTGGGCATTTCTGTCCTTTTGCATTTACAGGCCTAGGAATTACTTTATGAAACACCAAAGGCATTGTGCAGAGCAAACATGAATCACCACCCTTTAATGATAACATATTGAATTAAGACCTCCTTATTAATAAACTAGACGCTTTCCATTTCTTTCACTGGTGTCATTCTAATTCACATGGTGCTACAAACCTCTTTGAAACTTCACTATGCTAGAAAAATTTATGACATATTTCTCATAGATATAGCTGAACTAGCGCAAACTTTTATGGGAGCCCCTAATGCTACTGAAGTTCCCACAAGCAGGCCCACTTTAAATTAAATGTACTTCACAGACTATTAGTAGCTAGGCCGTTAGTAAAAACAGAAACAGTAGCTGCCTTCCACTGCATTCAGTTACTTCAACACTGGTATTCGAGTCGAACCACTCAAATAATAGCTGAATAAGTGAACCTCTGTACTGGTTTATTTTCTTAAAGTAGACATGGGGTGTCTTTCATAATGTCAATTACACCCTAATTGTTTTACTTTTGCTTTTAAAATATAGCACAATCTGTGCTTCTGGGATATTTATTCCTTTCCTCCACCAGCTAGAGGTTAATCTCTTGTCTATAACCATGAGGTTTTACGGTCTGAAAATTTTATCATATATCTATTGAGGACTTTAACAAGTGATTGTTGTACAGGCTAGTTCATGATAACTATATTGGCATTTTTCCAGTCTATCGTCTAAGAACAAATCCAGTTTATTATGTTTCAAATCACTCTTGAAATATATCCTTCTCTCTCTGGAAGTTGGTGGCTCTGCATCTGTTCTAGTCCTCTCATTTTTCTCTGTCACTAACACTGATGTGATGAATCTGCTTGGGTTTGTTATAATGAGACAGCCAAGTCATAAAATATATGAGGTGCTCTGGTGGGGAAAAAGGATGACAAGAGAAGAGATGGTTCGTGCAACAGCTAATAAGGAGGGAAAACATGAGTCACAGTGAGAAACATGATGAGAAGAGCCATATGAAGGGAGTGTAGAAACATTCTGGTCTCTTATTCTGTTCATAGCTAGCTATTCCATTTTCAACTGATTCTGGGCATGCACACAATAATTACCACAATGCTTTCATAATCCCAGTTCCTCTTAATGATATTTTTTCCTTTATTTCACCAGACATTTGCACTGACCCTGACTGATGGTTGATATCCAAAGGAGTTGAATCTGTGAGGCTTTGCCAGCTGCTTTAGATGGAGCTATTTACCTTTACAGTGAATCGTGGAATTATTTAAAAAAACCAGGAACCTGTAACCTGCAGCAAGGTCTTCATTATTACTGAGAGTGAGCTTTACATGAAAAGATACAAAAAATAGGGTGATTAACCTAATTTCCACAAATAGGATATACTTTTAAAGTTATGCACCTTTTGCAGATAATTAAGTAGATTTTAAAAGAAGTGGTATAGGTTTTGGAGGGCATTTATACTCTTTTTAAATATGTATTTCAATGTGGACTTTTTGTATCTGTAAACATTCAATGTTCTTTGCCAAGGACTTGCTATCGTGCTTTTGCAATAAAGTTTAATACCAAAATAATTTAATTGTATTTATTATATTTTTTCCTGGATCCTTTTTAAAAGGTTGTCAAGCTTCCCTACAGACATACATTCTGCAAAGAAAGAAATGTCAGAGTTTTTAACAGGATCACAACTTTAACAGAAAATCTTGTCCACTAAGTTTGCCCCATGCATTTTGTTGGTGAAGACTTACCACACCCCACCAAAGGGCATCAGCATAGCTGGAGAAACCCGTCTTTCCATCCTCATCAACTGCATCTTTCTCAGCAAGATAAACAAAATAGGATGAAAAAATTAATCCCAAGAATCCAATGTACAACGTGGTTATGAGTTCCTATTAAGAGAGAAAGCAAAAAATTATATAAGGTTTACATCATGTATATATCATATCATTGTAAAACATTGTAAATATCTGAGGGGTTTTTTGCATCACAGTAGAAAAATTAATAAGTTATATCTCAGGTATGAATTTTGCTTCCACTAGAACAGGTAGTTCAGTGACTTGTTTTCTATTCATATCAGAGTAAAGAATTCAAGAAGCCATCATTTATACAAAATCATTTGGACAGCTAAATGTAGGGTGGGACATCTCTCCTGTTTTATGTCTTACGAATGGGAATCATTCCATTTAACTGTGCACGCAAAATACCAAATGTTAGTACATTTTAAAAATAGTAAAACAGCTTCAGAAATGCATGTTATGAACAGTATGCTAAAATACAGTTAAGAAATAACCATGTCTTGTGATTATGACCATATCTAAGCAATAAACTCATGTATCTGATATTTAGATTGCTTAAGACTAAATATTGATGCCTTAACAGTTTCATGTTAAGATAAAATAAAATCTTAAGATACAATATGTTCGGTAGGTGTAACCTCTACTTCAGTCCTGAAAAACAAAGACCATTTGAGGCTAGACCACTTTATTAGAAGGGACTTTTGTTAGGGCATGATACAGTGCTTGTGAAGGTATCAGTTTCTCTATAGATTTTTGGATAGGAAAGTTGTATCAGAACTGACACAACTTAGACACAGGACAGTTAGAGTCCTAAGGAAAAATGTGCTTGTGCATTTAAACAAGCCAAAATGTGTGGTGTCACAGATGCAAAAACGTGTAAAGCTTATAAAAACATCACTACTTCATAATAAAATGAGATATTCACCCACCCCTCAGGAAAATCAAATACCTAGTTATGAGCGAAAACAGCCTATTTTAATTAATTAAAGTTTACTATACTTCAATAGTTAACACATACTATTGCTTTAGTTTCCTTGCACATATTTAGCCATCTTTATTATGAAACATTGTAGTACTACATCTTCGTTGGCATCTTCCTTAAATTCCTGACAGATTACAGGAATTTACAGGAATTAAAATTCCTGTACAGGAATTAAAATATTCCCATAAGATAAATTTAAAATTAAAACCCGTCTAAAAAGGATTGCCTCTACTTATAAAGTATATCAGGTTTTCACAGATTTTCACTAACACTCTACCCATGTTTCTTAAAATGTTTGTGAGGGAAGGTTCAGGTTTTATCACCAAACTTCCTTCAGATTTTTTTTTTCTTCTCTTTTTCATTTCCTTATAATAGCTTCCTGCGAAAACATAGCCCTAGTAGCTAGTAACTGCATTCAGCAGCGGAAACTATACTCTTTCTCTATTATAGCACTAATTAAAATCGAGCTTCAGCAAGTTTTTAAGCAATCTTGGCACAAATCAAAGTAGGTGTTTTTTCTCTAATCATTTAATAATGATTATAACGACCTAAATAATGAATTTTGATAGCATTCAGTTTTGCCCATGGGCAAGTCATTTAATCTAAGCCTTAACTTTTTGCAGGCCTGTTTGCTAAACAAGGCGGCTGAAAGAGGAAATAAAACTTGGGTTTTCAGTAGTTCAGATTTCTACGCTGGTCACCATGCTTTTCTGATCTTTTCCTCTAATGATAATGGTAGACTGTGTATTTGTAGATATGACTTGATTGCTCTGAAAAGTTCCTTATGGTTACATTTATAGTTGACTATTTACATTTCTCTAATTATTCAATACTTTTTGGTTTGCCTACACAATATTTTTTCAATGCAAGATAAAACTGTTTTAACACCTCAGTGATCCACAGAAAACTACAACAGAAATGGAGACTAATTCTTGTTGCCTGCTTACAAAGAAAACACTCTGCTTTCATCTCTGGTAGATTTGTGACTTCCTTCCACACCAACAGGAATCTTTTAGTTACACTTGGTATGTTGCTTACATCTCAGATATTAATAGATTTTACATGTTATAGAGGAATGGCCATCACTGCTTTCTTTTAATTTTGTCTCAGAGGATGGAATCAGAGAGCGTGAAGTGATGGCTTTTTGAGAAGTGGGCAGAAAAATGTTTTTCAGAAGTGCTATGCATAGTCTTATGAGATTCCATCGAACAGGCTGAAATAGCAACAGAACTACTCAGGTTATTTCACCATTGGCACCTCTCAGATCGTCCTATTCATCTAAAGACTGAACTCTTGTTAAGTAAAGCCCAGATGCAAATGTAATTGCCTTAGATTTATTCTAAATGTTAAATATGCTAAATATGTATAGAGAGACAAAATACTACATGCCTATATTTAATTATTAAGAACAATCGCAGCAATCTAATACATACTGCATTTAAGAGAGGGCGCATAAAATTTTAAAATAATACGTGCTTCAAGAAAGACGGAGAGAGTAGTGTCTACCAATGTCAAATACTATGAACTGATACACAATCTCAAAGCAAACTGCATTTTGCATGAATTTTTAATAGATAAAGCTTAAGAATAAAGAGTGTTGTGTAATCCAAATGACTGTTTTCAGCAAGGACTTTCAGATACATATATGCAAAGGAAATATCAAGAACGAAAACCAAATATGCACAAAAGTAAATTTGAGTATTGAGAGACTCGAGTCAACACATTTTTTTTAACTTAGACAGATTTATATTTTCAGCGACAATAAGGACCACACAATATAAAATTCAACACTGAGGAAAAACTGAAGAAAACCCCAAATCCACAATTCATCAGTAACTCCCTCCTCTAAGCAGTAGAAGACCTCAGAAAGCAAGGTGACGAATAAGTAAAACTAATTGAGAGGCTTATAAGATGGAGCTGTATTGGCTAACTCAGTTTTTCAGTAAGCTGCATGATTTTTCCATGTCTTTCCATTACCACATGACTCATGTTTTGTTGCTTTTGGCACGAAATGCTTGTATAAGCTCAACCTGCTGAAAATAGAAGAGCATACTAGCCAACTCAGGCCTGAGTGAGCTAATACAGCTATATGCAAAATTCCAAAACACATGGAAATCACTGGTGACAACTTTAGTAAGCTCCTCTGGACCCGCAGAGGTCTGAGTCCTTGTTATTTTCACAGGTCACAAAGATGTGAATTTATTTTTTCACATTGTTTAAGGGTTTAGGGTCCCATTTTTTCTGAGAGTACCAAACTCAACAAATAAATGAAGACCTTGTAGTCTGCCTGTAAAGTGAAAGCAGCTGAGGTGTTTTTGTTTTCTTTTATTTTTTAAACAAAAATTTCTTTAAGAGACTGGACAGGAATAAAGGTTCCATTTTCCCTTCTGTTTGGTCCCATGCTAGGGTTTCAGCTACACTTGTCCAATGTCAATACAGAACCGTGTGTTTGATGATTTTTTTTTTATGAATGTGTTAGTGGGTGATCTGCTTTGACAAGTACTACAGATCTGTAGAGTTTTATGTATCGTCATAATCATTTCTTTGGATTAGAACTTCAGGTGCATTTATTCATAAATTCAAGGGTATTTTTTTCCTTTTAAATCACTGAACTTATTTACGTTTGTGACATTTAAGATTTAAGTGTTATATTTTGGAGATAGTATTTCCAGGTTCTTGACTAAAACTCTGAACACCCACAGGAAAAAATTCTCTCAGACAAACACCTCTGTCAGTAAGGTTTGCAAACGTTGAGAAAGTGTATTTGGATACCAGCTCTGCCCTACATAGATATCCATGTAATGCGACCATAATAAATGAAGACCACACAGAGTTGGAGCATTAAAAGTCATCCTGTTGTACAGGATGAAAGTAGGCTTTATACTAGAGCACTTTTAAGAGATTCGTTTCAAATCGGAACTTCGGTTTGCATCAATGCTTCACAGTCATCGTGACATAAAATTTCCTTCAGTACTGGGGGAGAAAAATAAAGGAAGGAAAAGTAACCTTTAATATTAAATTAATCTTTTGGATTAAAAACCTCCCATTCTCTGTCCCAGAACAAAATTTTTCTAAATAGCAAATGAAACAATGCCTGTGTGGAAATCTATGAACATTTGTCAGTATCTGGAGAACAAATCTACACTCATAAAGAGTAGGTTAAAGAACCACTCTTACAAGTCTGATGTAAACATTCATAGCACAGTATTAGCCCTCCACAGTATGGTATGATATGCAAGATTTAAAGGCTAATGATAAGAGGTTATTATTATGTTCATAAAGCTAAGTCGTCTTTTCATCAAACAATCCCATGATGCTGAAAAAGAAGCCTTCAGCTATAAATTTTTAGAAGTCTGCACTAAAACATTTAAGCTTTTCCTGCTTAATGAACTTTTAGACAGAATAACTGTTTCAAAGCTTTAACAGATATATCACTATTTACATCCAAGTTTACTTTTGTGATGGCACCCTTGAAAAAGTAACTTTATTATAACTATAGTAGCTATAACTTATAAGTTATTATAATTATAAGTAACTATGTTATCATAACATAATTAGTATTTTTATTTATAGAATGGATTAGAAAACTCCTTATTATTTAAATAATTGACTTGTTCTATCAAGGTTTTTCCACTAGGATTTGTTTTTCCACAGATCAACCAAGCTAGGAACACATCTTCCGTGAAGGCAGTGGACAGGATTTGCAATATGAAAGGCAGCTCACATAACTGCATTTGATAAATTATATTGAAGGATAACATCAAAGAGTACAACAGTTAATTTCCAAAAAACCACTGATGCTGATACCCTGTTAGCTGCCGACCAGAAGTAAAGAATAGTGTTCCCTTTTTAAAAGTAGAAAGAAACACATGATGGACATTTAAAGTATTTCTTCTCTTGCAACAGAAACTTTTCTTTTAAACCAGACTAAGATTTGAAGTCCGTGAAAAGAATATAGTAAAGTAAAAAAGATCTTAAAGATCTCTTTAAAGATCTAGTACCTGACGATGTATGAAAACAACTGATCCTAATAGTCGCCAGGTGCCACCCTGTCGATCTACATGAAGCATGCGAAGTATTTGGAGAAACCGGATCCCCCTGTAAGAAAAACAGGACATTAAATAAAACTAATGTTTGAGAACAATACTGCTCTATCTACACATAGATCGCTATGTTCACTAACATTGTGCCATATTAGAAAACAGTGATGCATTGCCTCTGGCTAGGGTTGCATCTTAGACTTGAGACATCTCAGTAGACAGTATGTTTAGATCACATTTCATTATATTCAAATATATTCAGAAATACTGGCGAGGGCACCAATTAGTTAAAAGAAAAAAAATTCTAATTCATATGCTTTCAAACTCAGAGGATACTTGCATATTTTACCTGATTATGATTCTCAAATGCTTCCTTTCCAAGCAAAACCAGTGCTTCAAGCTTTGCTAGCATAAATATGAGCAAACTTTTTTCTCTGTTTGCCAAAGCAGAAAGTGAATTGAATATGGTATTAGTGAAGTTCTTTTTGTGTAAGTTACAGAAATCATCTAATTGGAAATAGATACATTCCTATGTGAGTTTAGGATAATAACTGAATCATAAACTCCAAATATTTTCAACTAAAGAGAAATAATTATCCATATGGTTCTTCAGCAGAATTTTATTCAATGGAAATATTTCATTCTATTCACCCTTTCAACAAGGAACTTCATTTTCCTACGCTCATCTTACTATCTTATCACTGAAACAAAACAGTGAAGAGCAGGAAAGGATGAATGTTGAATTCAAGTATCTGAAAATTTTTCACTAGAAGCACTTTTACCTCTTTTTAGCTATCCTTAAAATTTGGTTGTTGTTGCTGTTGTTTTTGTTTTTTAATTCAATCTTCTTAATTCAGTTCCACTGTGGCTGCATTTTTCTGGGTTACACCAACAGGTAGGAAACTCAGAATGGTGCCATCCTCAGTCTCTGGGAAGGCATACTGTCTTCAGAAAGACCCAACTTTTCCTTCATTCAGAAAGCAGGTTTTCTGAGCTTTTACAGTTGACAGTCAAAGGATCAAATGCTTGTCGTTTTTTTGGAAAGCCTACACTAACCTGACTATCAAATCACATATCAATGACTGGGTATATGAACACCAGGTTTTCTTATTTCTTTGATATGCCATTGGAATAATAATTTTCATTAGCCAGAAACTTAAAAATATCCACTTAAAAACCTGTTAATTAAAACAGGAGACCAAGGAGGATTACAAGACTGCCAAATACATGAGCACCAATAGACTTATGTAATGTAATAGCTCATTGCCTTATGTCAGGACAGGTGAGAGTTACATGTAGCTACCCTGTACAATTATTAGACAGACTCCTTGATGCCTTGATCCAATGGCAGTTCTTGATTTTCCTGTCTCTGTTGTATCCAAGATGGTTACAGCTACGTTACTGCAAAGTGCTGACATGCATGCTATAGGCTGGCAGTTTTACAAATAAAGATTGAAAAATCAAAATGGTGAACAAGAAAATCCAGATACATAGCCTCTGAACATGCACAACCCATTTCCTCTGAAAAGATAGAAGGAATTGTTTGGAAAGAAGACCATTTTTATCAATTTGGTGAACTTGAAACAGTAAGGACAGAAGGCTGTAGGACTCTGCTGTGAACTGTGCAGCGCTACTAGGTTTCAGTCTCACTGGTTGCTGCAAGGATGAAAATGTCAACCTGTCATACCTGATGGGTGTGGAGCTTGCAACTTCATTCTACAAGAAAACAACCTAACTGCTTGCTGGGATTACTGGGATTTAGGGGAGGTCCATCCAAAGAGGACCATAACAGTATAACTTAAAGGCAACAAATGCAAAGGCAAGGGTTGAGATTAATTCCTTCTTAATTCAAAAACAGCCACTCACATCACAGTTCTGAGGAAACCTGATGGGACTAAGACTTGCCTGACCCAGATGGTTTTTCAATGGGGCAATAACAACACTGCAGAGACATGTGCTAAGTTTCTCTGGCAGAAAGCATTCTGAGCTGTAGGACGGTGAATGTATAATTTAACACCAGCAAAGGCTGCACTGAGCCCAACACCACGTGGGTTCACAAATAAACACACAGCAGGCCTCTTCATTAAAGTCCTTCCTACACTTCTAGTTAAATTAGGTAAAATCTTGGGAATTTTCACATTCACCCTCCTCTTCTCCTATGATAAATCACATTCATGCTGCCTGTGTGAGTCTTGATCATCCTGCAAGGATTAATGTTCAATGGTAACAGTTACCTTAAAAATACTTTATATATGTAGTTCTCTCCAGTGTTTGTCTACACGGCTAGACAGTTTAGACAGTACTGTACATTGTCACTTTCCAATGATTAGACTGCATTGGAAATCAGAGGCTTGTAACAAAACATGCAGCCCATCTTGCAAGTTAGAAGGAGTGGGAAGTACACCTACTCTGCTTATTATTCCTTCCTTCTATTTACTGGCTTCCCAAAACAAGCTTGCAGTACTTGATGCAAGCTGAACAAACACTGTAGACATCAAAAGTTTCTGGTTCATGTATGGTATGAGTTACTTGTGACAAACAAATCCACCAAAGCCTAATTACTCTTTAAACAAAGTAATTACTTGTACTCAAAAAGTACCAAGTGAAGTGCTGTCTGGATTACTTCTTAAATAAAGTGATGTTCTGTAATACTCTTTTGTCAGAGAGCTGTTTGATGTTTCATGTGGGACAAAATGTTTCTTTAGCTTTTTCCTCTTGGATTCAGCATTCACACCATTCTTCATATGCCTTGTTTCCGCACTCTTGTTTCCCAACCAGTGACCAAGCACAGTAACACAGAGTCTTCCACTCTTCAGTGTTTCAATATAATAACTTTTCCTATAGCAGGAAAATTACATATACATCTAACTCAGAAATTGGGCAATTAGATATAAATCTAATATAGCTCTGTGGTTGTGAAAAGCTACAGTCACTAGAAGAACATACCTTATTGCAGAGGTGGCAAACACCTGTCCGTTAGATCCTATGCTCAGAACAATAATTGAGGCTACTACCACAATTAGATCTGTTTAAAAAAAAAAAAAAAGTAAAGAAAGAATGTATTAAATGTTAGCTCTCAGCACTGAAACATACAACAAATACAGACTGAGGAAAGCACTTTAAAAAAGAAATTAAGTTAGGTGAAATTTGGTGGGCACTACATTAATGTCATAGTTTCACAACAAAAAAACAATGACTACGGTTTCATCCATGATGAATTTAATAATAGAAATTTTAAAGATCCTGACAGATCAGGAAGCTTGCCACAAAACCAAAAATGGCAATGGCACATGCACACCCTGGAAATTATGTACATTTTGGCCCAAGGGTCTTAATTTAAGGGGGAAAGTTAGGCTTTGCTTCCATCAGTAATGACAGGCATACGGAGAAGCATCATATGCAAATACACACACATATACTTAGTTTAAAAATTGTATCATAGCTGGAAAGCCAAACTTTCAAACTTTAGAGAACTGTCAGAACAAATGTCTTAAAAGGAATCAGAGTTGTTGGTTTACTTTGTGATACAGTCTTTAATGGTATGAAAAAATAATTGTTTCCAGAGTTCCCTTTCTTCCACAACTACACAGTTTACACAGTTCCAGCATTATACAAAGCAAATGATGGATTGTGTTCACAGTGACAGCATCCCTTATTTTCTCTTATCCCAGTTCAGTTAACAGGTCTATTGCTTTTTATTACTGAACTCTACTCTGACTTTATTCTGAGAAAACATTTTTCTAATTTCCTCACAGGCATTTCTGTGGTAATCCTCTTCAGAGCATCTAAATGCTTCACTTTCAAATTCTAACCAGAAAATACAGGACAGTATTATAAATAGGTAGCCAATGTAGACAGAATGAGGAAAAGTTTTGGTAAATTTTCCTTGCCAGTTTTAAACAAGCAGTACCTTATTCTTCCGAGCATTTAACATTATATAGCACTTCAAAAAAAAACCAGTGCCTGCTGACTTCACTTGCAGCTGTGAGAGCTCAGAACCTCTGTAACCTGACTTCAAAGTCTTCATTTCGACATCCAGAAAATGAGGCACACTTGTGAAAACTGATTTCAATGACTGCCACAGAGTTTCCATGTAATGCCTGGGCAAGATGCAGGATAGAATCCAACTTCAGAGGCAACAACAGTTGCCTTCAACAAGAGTAACTTTTTTTTCCTCTCCTCTAAAAATTCTCCTGCCTCATTCACAACCATGTAGTTGCTGCAACAAATATTGCAGCAATTCTGTAACTAACAGTATCCTTCACTCTCTGACTTGGATTATTTTCCAGTAACAGTCTTGAGTTTTGCTGTAAAAGCAAGATTCCTCCACAGGAGATAGCCCTCAATCAGTTTAAAGGCTGTACTACTATAATTGTACATTTATAAAAAAGAAAATACAGGTAGGGAGGGATAAGTTAAGGCTACAGAAAGAGCTTCCATTAGGGGATAAGCTAACTTTTGAGTACCTGACCTTTTTTATGCTGTTCCTTTATCATGTGCCTGTGTGAACACACATTTGTAAACACTCAGAATTTAGAGGGGTTTTTTTTCCCATTGCATCATAATACAGATCTTTGCCCCAGATCTTTGCTCCAAGCAAATGGTCCTTACTAAACTATCAGACATATACATATCCATCCACTGACTATCACTGAAGGAAGAAAAGACTGGCACTTAGGAAATGAGTTTCAACCAGGTAGTGACAGTAACATATATTTTTCATTTCATAGTATCATAGAATCATAGAATTGCCTAGGTTGGAAGGGACCTTTCAGATCATCTAGTCCAACCATCAACCTAACGCTGACAAAAAACGTCACTAAACCATATCACTAAGCACTACATCTACCCATCTTTAAAATACCTCCAGGGATGGTCACTCAACCACTTCCCTCGGTAGCCTGTTCCAATGCTTAATCTGTGAGAGCTCTATATAACTGAAAAGGTTATTTCAGCGTAAAATTTTTTCCTAATATCCAACCTAATCCTCCCCTGGTGCAACTTGAGGCCATTTCCTCTTGGAAGAGAAGAACCCCCACCAACCCCCACCTCTCTACAACCTCCTTTCATGTAGTTGCAGAGAGCAATAAGGTCCCCCCTCAGCTTCCTTTTCTCCAGGCTAAACAACCCCAGCTCCCTCAGCCACTCATCACAAGGCTTGTTCGCCAGGCCCCCCACCAGCTTCACTGTCCTTCTCTGGACCCGTTCCAGCACCTCAGTCTTTCTTGTAGTGAGGGGCCCCAAACTGGACACAGTACTCATGGTGGGGCCTCACCAGCGCTGAGTACAGCGGCATGATCACTTCCCTAGTCCTGCTCACCACACTATTCCTGATATAAGCTGGGATGCTGTTGGACTTCTTGGCCAACTGGACACGTTGCTGGCTCATATTCAGCTGGCAGTTGACCACCACCCCCAGGTCCTTTTCTGCCAGGCAGCTCTCCAGCCACTCTTCCTTCCCCAAGCTTGTAATGCTGCATGGGCTTGTTGTGACCCAAGTGCAGGACCCGGCACTTTGCCTTGTTGAACATCATACTGTTGGCCTCAGCCCACGGATCCAGCCTGTCCAGATCCCTCTGTAGACCCCTTCTACCCTCAAGCAGGTCGACACTCCCACCTAATTTGGTGTCATCTGCAAACTTACTGAGGGTGCACTCAATCCCCTTGTCCAGATCATTGACAAAGATATTAAACAAAACTGGCCCCAATACTGAGCACTGGGGAACACCACTCATGACCAGCTGCCAACTGGATTTAACTCCATTCCGCACGACTCTCTGGGCCTGGCCATCCAGACAGTTTTTTACCCAGCAAAGAGTACTCCCATCCAATCTGACTTGCCACTTTTTTGTGAGCGTGTTCTAGATAGTACAGGTATTTCAATTTTTCCCCCAAACCTGTTCTTCTATCTCTGCTTCTCTCTGTTTCTAATTTTCATGCCAGTTTCCAATCTTCAGGCTTCTCATACTAATCCCAGTTTACTGGTTCAAACAGTCCTATTTTACACTCAAGGTCTTCAGCATATTCTTCTGCTTTTACACTGCCACCTTTCAATCCCATGTATTTTGAGCTCTGATTTTTTCCTTCAGCTTCCTGCTTGCTTGTCAGTCTCTTTATACCTTCTTCTCCCAGACCCTTACATCAGCATCTATCCTCCTGTCATTTCACTGAATCTGTATGTCCCAGTCCTTTCCTCCTACCCTGCCAATTCACCTTGGCATTTGAGCCTGGTATTTTTCCTTTCCATGTGCCCTGGGCGATTTCAGGAAGAGCACTATAAAACCAAAATCAACAGATTTTCCACATCCAGCCCCAGAACTGTTGCTCAGAGAAACCTGAAATTTGTATTGTGCAGGCTCACTGCAGGTGGAATCTTTGAAGAATATAGGATCATTCTCTAGCAGTGCATTTTAAACATAAATAAGCTACCAGTTTTTCAGAGGCTTGTTAGTCAGTCAGCTTGGAGATGATTTTCAGTGATAATCAAAAAGCTATTTTCTCATTAAGTATCAAGTATCTCCTTCAAAGTGTGCTTCCGCCAGAACTGCCTTTTTCAGGAACAGCTTAAACATTTCGCGTGAAATGTCTCCACAAGACTCAAACCGAAGCAGACAGTTGGCATGAAAATATCAAGATAAAGGGACAATGTTTGTTTAAATAACTTCTTCAACCATAACAAGCATTAGGATTTAGATCAGCATTACATTAGTATTTATGTTAGTTTTTAAATAAGGAAGTGTCAGGAAGCCCTGGTGATTTTAAAAATTGAATTCCAGTAATTTAGACACAATCACATGTGGATATCCTTCTCAAACCTTCTACTTACTTACATGTTGGGAAACGTGTCTATGCACACACAAGAAGTGCAGAGAGACAAAAATGTCACAGCGTCTTTATGTAATATAGATGACAGACCTACATAAATCACGCTCCCTGCAATTTAGCACGTGTAGTACACAGATTTGAAAACCCAGTCCACTGCTAGTCCACTGTCCATGTGGCTTACTCTTATGCTCTGAACCCTTGAGCAATTCCAAACAGCTGCCATCTAAAAATCCGCTTGTCAAAGAAATATTACTTAGCTTTGCATAAACTTCAGCATAGCACATAGCAACACCTATAATGCAGCTTACCTCAGTACTGCTTTTTTGAGCAAATTGTTGACTTGTTTCTAATATTCTCACAACTTTACTTTGTAGTATGCAATTCTCAGCTTTTTGATTAAAAGCATTAATCATTTTTAAATTTAAAACAGTAAAAATATTTGCATTTGTATTTTAATTTTTAGTTGCCATAGTATTTTACAGAATGGAAATAGCTGTTAGCTTGGAGGTGTGTTGTTAGTAGTCTGGAGATAATATGACATCCAATTAAACAGATTATATTTGAACATATACATATTTGAATTTGATTTACATCACATTCTTTTTTGCTGAACTTTTGTATTCTATCGGTACTTCATAAGTTAGCTTTATTCAAGGTTATTGGAGCTTTATGTAGCAGGTGCTGACGCTTTATCAGAGCTGCATACACAACCAATTATGTGCTCAGGTGCTCATAAATAAAGTTATATTATGCTTTGCTTAAGGACAATATGAGATGGGCACACAAATGCATACTCGGGTCTTCACACCAGTAACTTATGTTCCCCTTAGGTCTTTCAAACTGTATGCTGTCAAAACCAGGAGAAACAAAAGTTAATTCATAATTTGGTTCTTTGTGACAGTTTCCGCAACAACAAGAAAAGGACAAAAGAGGCTGTGAAAGAACATTTTCATTTTGCCTGTGCTTGGTACCTGCCTTTCATGAAAGCCTAATTAGGCTGGGATTTTCAGAAGCATTTAGCTGCTAACCCTCTAACCCTATTGGAATAGTAAGTAATGGAAGTGTTAAATCAATATTTAGGAAAGGTATCACTATTACTGCTGCTGACATAGTATATGAGCACTGTACACTCTTTAAACATGCTCATTCTGTGAACTAGGGAATGAAGAAGCATGGAGAGACAAAGTGATTTTTCTACGTATTCTTGGTATGCTGAGAATGAATTCAATCTATGTCTCCTAACAGGTTCTTTAATTACAGAACTGTCTTTTCTCCCTTACTTGTAATCACCTATGATCTGTCCGCAAAGATGCCCAGTTATAGAAGATAGAAGTTGCATGTTAAAATACTATTTTATGCAGCACAGAATGCAATGATATTAAACAAGTTTATTCAAGAAAGTAATAACTAGGCTTGACTACTGAACCACTTTCTGGTAATAAGCACCAAAATTATTTTTATTTAAAATTAGAGAGGGGAAAATAGGAAAGAGAATGGGAGAAATTAAAGAAGTTCAAAATTGATGCCCAAGTTCAATTTTCTAAGAATTAATCCAATTGTGTGGACAAAAACCCATACGAGAAATCTCTCTGATATCAAAGACATTTCAATTATATTTTCTAATTTTAAAATAAAGAAATTTTAAAATAAAAAATTTTTTTTTTTAAATAAAATTAATGTATTAATTCTATTCTAATCCTTTATTTTCTTTTTCTAGTGTTTGCGTTTGATTTTTGTTTTGAAAATGATGAGTCACTATGATTTCATCATTCATGGCAAAGGTATTTCCCACGTTTAGCTTGTAGACACAGTTCCATCTGCATTTAATATGTAAAAACAAATCTTTACTTTAAATGTATTGTATTCTCAGGGAAATTTTAAATGTAAGAACAGTACTGATACCTTTGAATGCACAACCAACTGTAGTCATTCTTAGCTTTTCTAAACAAAAAATACTGTATCTTCTCCAAGAGGTATACAAACATTCATGTTTACTGTGGCAGATGCACAACACCAGTATCTAGAACCATTACCAAGTTGAAATCACAGTTTAATGGGACGGACACATTTTCTCCTGCAGCTGTGTACTCTAATATACCTGCCTAAGAAGCAATTCTTAATTGAAAGAGAAGTCAAGAATATGATTAGGAGGAAAAAAGTTACCCATAGGCTTCATGGATAGATCATGAAACTAGATCAGCTCTAGAAGCAGCTGAAGAATTTGTTTGTATGTAATGAAACACTTCTTTCTCAATAAATCAAAACTGAGTACAGTATCTCATCACATTATTCACTACCCACATCCAGATGTATAATAGAATATGTTGTTTCCTGAGTTTTTGCCCTGTTTCATAAAATCAGAGATAGTCAAGGAAACATCAGCTCGTTCTCTCCCCTTTTCACCTCTTCCTAATTTGCTCTATTTAAAATTCAACGAGTTGGTGTTTGAGTAGCCTAAAATTCGCAGCTCTACTGGATTCTATATAAAATCATGGGCTTAAAACAGAAACACTGATTTTATGGCCTACTACAGTTTTGTCTGAACGTCACCTTTTATTAATCCCTCACTGTTCCACAGGTTTTATTAGTCATCTCTCCCCTTAAACTCTCTCATAGTCCAGAGATGCTACCTACAATATCCCTCAAATGATCTAAAACGGCTCAACTTTAGTGTCACGCAGGGGAATTTTTCCTAAGTTATACTTTGCACATTTCTTCACTTTATAATTTTGCCTTTCTTAAACTGATGCCTTCCTGTGTCTCACAGCCATATCTTAAATGTTCATTTCTAGCAATCCAAAAGACGAAATAATTGCATAGGTTCAGAAGGCAGATAGATAGACAAATGTTTGAGTGATAGACATAGCTCAGAATTGCAATATGGGCTCTGGAGTAGTTGACATCTTTACTCTAAAATGGAGATTAATAGCAAAGTTAAGAAAAAAAAAAAGGGGGGGGGAGGGTTTAAATCTTACCGATAATTGATATTGGCTTTCTGGCAAACCGTATTCTTCCCTGGAAGCCAACATACTTACTTCTGCAGCCTGCAGACCACAATCGGACCACATATTCAGCACCAAAAAACACAACCAGAACTATTTCCTGTCAGAATTAAAAGGACAAAATATCAGTTTTCTTTCATTAAAAGACTACAGTTTACACATCTAATTTCTTCCTATGACTATTTATACAACTTTTTTCCTATTTATACAAATAAACTTGTTGAGATGAAATATGCAATTAAAAGGATTGTGCCTAATCTGTTCAATTTTTATACATATATGCCAGCCAGTATGTAAAAGGGAGATGTAATCTGTTCCTGAATGTGATTTGCATGTATAAAAGGATGGTTTAAGCTTCATTCCATCAGTATGTCATAGGGAAAACCACAATATTCTTTTTGTTTTGTTTATTTCCAAAACTTACAATTTTTAAAAATAAGGAATAGAGGCTATTGTGAAGCAACCAACCTCATCAAGCAATGGCCCAATGTTATCTCTTATTCTCTATTTGGTATTAACGTATTTAAAAATGCCTTTTTTGTTGTCCTTCACAGTGCTGGCCAGCTTAAACTCTGATTGAGCTTTGGTCGCATGAAATTTTCTCCCTACAGTGGCAAACAGCATCTCCGTAGTTCTCCCATGTCACCTGCCCTTCCTTACAATACCCATACACTTTCCTTTTCCACCTAAGTTATAGAAGAAGATCCCTGCTCAGCCAAACCGGCCTTCTACCCTGCTTGCTTGACTTCTGACACTTTGGAATTGCTTTCTCCTGTGCTCTTATGAGACGGCTCTTAAAAAGTGACTGGCATTCATGGACCCCAGACCCTTCAAAAGCAGATTCCCAGGGGATCTTACTAACTTTAGCAGCCCGAAGTCGCTCTCCCCATATTTAGGGTTGAAGTTTTGCTGGCAGTTTTTCTCCTATCGCCAACCATTTGAAACTCAACTACTTCGTAATCACTGTGACCAAGACAGCCACCAATCACTGTTTCGCCCACAAGTCCCTCTCTGTTTACAAACAACAAATCTAGGACGATACCTTTCCTAGTTGGCTCCCTTAGTACCCGCACCAAGAAATTATCTTCAACATGCTTCATAAATTTCCTGGACCTGTTTGTGTCCACTGTATGATATTCCAAGTTGATGTCTGGGAAGCTAAAATCACCCATCAGGACACGGGCAGTTGATCTACAGATATCCCTTAACTTGTTTTAGAATAATTAATCGGTGTCATTGTCCTGGCTGGGTGGTCAATAGTAGACTCCCACAACAACATCTTCTTTATTTGCTTTCCCCTTCATCCTTACCCAGAGGCTCTCAACTGCATCATCACCAACTGTAAGCGCCATACAATCCATTCCTTCCCTTACATACAACGCCATCCCTTCCTCATCTGCCCTGTCTATCCCTCCTAAAGAGCCTATAACTGTCCACCATGGCACCGCAGTCACAGGACTCACCCCAACAGGTTTTGCTTATGCCAATGCACTGTTGTAACTCTGGGACTAAGCCAAAGCTTCTAGCTCCTTTTGTTTATTCCTCATGCTGCGTGCATTATTATAGAGACATTTCAAATGTGCTCCAGTGTACTCAGCACATTGCTAGCGCACCGCCCCCCAAACACTGGCATGCCATGTCCAGGCTTATCTCTAGTGAGTCTGGTTTTATCCCTTTCCCCCTTCAAATCTAGTTTAAAGCTCTTTCGATGAGCCCTGCTAACTCCTGCACAAAGATCCATCTTCCCCTTTAAGACAGGTGTACCCTGTCTGTCACCAGCAGGCCTGGTGTTGTGTAAACCAAGCCATGATCATGATCAGAAACCCCAAAATTATTTCGGTGACACCAGCCACAGAGCCAGGTATTGATCTGCTGGGTCATCCTGTTTCTTCCTTCATCATTCCCTGCAACTGGAAGGACAGAGGAGAACACTACTTGTGCTCCTGGTCTCTTAAACACTCGTTCCAAGGCCCTGAAGTGTCTCTTGATTGCACTTGGACTTCTTGTAACAACTTAATCGCTGCCTATCTGAAAAAATCAATAATGGATAATAATCTGAGGGCTGTACCAGCTTAGGAAGTTTTCTCCTCACATCTTTAAGTTGGGCCCCAGGAATGCAGCAGACTTCTCTAAGAAGTGGGTCCAGTCTGCATATTGGGCTTTCTTTTCCCCTCAGAAGAGGAACTCCTATAACAATGACCAGCATTTTTTTCTTTATGGAAGCAGTTTTGATGCAGGGCATAGGCTGATTTAACCTTGGCAACATCTCCAAGCTAGATGAACCATCGTCCTCATCATTGTTCAGTTCCACTTGCAGAGCCTCGTACCTATTAGGCAATGGCACCTGGGAAGGTGGGGTAGTTACAGGGAGACATGCCTGCTGCACCAGGCAGGACATTGTCACCATTCCCCCCTAACCCTTAGGGCATCGCATTCAGCCAGGTGGAGAGAGGATAGGGAATCCTATCATGTGTCCTGTCTGCCTGACAGACCTGTCCCAGGGAGGGTAGGGTGCAGTTCCAGTGGTCTATCTCTCTCTCAGACTCCCTGATACTCCTCAACCTACTCACCTCCTCCCAGAGCTCTGTCATTAAGCTGAGAAGTTTCTCTACCTGGGCACACCTCCCACAGGTGTGCTCACTACTGCCATTCAATACTGGCATAAGAGTAAGGCACACTCTGCAGCTTGATGCTTGGGTAGCAGCATGTTCCCATCAGAGCTCTGTCTGGGAAGTGCAGAATTTAGAGAGGACACCACCTTCTGCTGGATGGACACCATTGCTCCCTGGTGGAGTCACCAGAGCTACAGCGCCCTTCCGCGCAAACCGCTGTGCCATGGCCTGGTCGCTAGCACTCCCGAGGGGTCTCTTATATAGGGGTAGGGGGGCTCTTAGCCCTACCCAGGTCTCGTTAGCCACTGTCACGCAAGCTGCGGGGTCCTGGTAGGTCTCTCTCCTCGCCTGAGGTTTCTCCAGTTCAGGAACCCCCAGTACACCATGCTAGGGCATTCCACTGCTGATCAGATCGTTCCAGCACCGGAGCTGCTCGTCTCAGCGACTGAGGCAAGCAGTATATATACAGCATATAAAATAAATGAATGGTCAATATTTTAAGATTGCTTCCCTCTATAGCACTATATTGTAAAGCACTTGTACGTAAACAGGGATCGGTATACTTTGAGATACTTCTAAAGAAAGCAGATTAGGAAAGGATCGGAACGTGGATAGATTTGTTGAGAACTTGGTTCATTCTGTCCTTGTTTTCTTCCGCCATTGCAATATTCTAGCACAACCAAAATACAGCTTCTAGGATTTGTTCCAATCCAAACTGTATCCCATAACTCGGAGTCGCCAAACACCTACTATATAAATTACAGCTTTGGAAAATATTTGTATTTTAACTTAAACATGCTTGCAATCTGCGTCTGGGGAATTCTAAAGCACCCAAAGAGTGAACACACTTAAATCACAATTTTCACTGAATAAAAATGCCAACATGTCTTTAAAACTGACATTCTGAATGGTTAAAAAGAGACCAAAATATTTCAAAGCTGAAAAACAGATAAGAAAACCTCAACAATAATATGCAAAACTTCATGTCAATTTTGACATTTAACAAAGTTAGGTTAACATTTCTGTATTCACTTCTACCTCCTTGTTTTGCCTGGAATGAGAACGAAGAAAATACGCACAGTCTTCCTCTGTTTTCATGGCACTTTCAGCCTGACTGAAACCAAGGATTAGTAGAAAGCCAAGAAAGCTTACAGCACATTTTCAAGGCAGAAACACAAGAAAATACACAGCAAATTAGCTCCACAAGTTTGGATTTTATAATTAATGTATTATCTAGAGCTTCTACAAGTAATACTTCTAAGTTTGTGCTCTGTCTGAAATCTAAATGCAAACATTTAGCCAAGCGTAATAGTCAAAGCACAATTCAAGAACAATCTTCAAAGGAAAACAACTCTTGGACTTCAGGGATCTTTAAAATGCTCTCTCTCTTATTAAATTGTCTACATTTTTAGCAGGTTCCTGGTGTCATCATTCAGTAGCATTTGTTTTCAAGTTTCTTATGAAGGATTTCTTATTTCCACCAAAGGAAGCAGAAAACTGTCTACAAGGACCTACTAGACCTCCTGGGGGAATGGCACTGCAGCTTTGCAGTCATGAGCACTTCTTTCTGCAATTAGTCAGAAACCTAGTACCAAAGCTTGAACTGAAAGAGCATTTCAGAAACAAACAGTTCTACATCCTCATCTGCAGACTAAAATGACTGAGTTCCACTGAGCTCCACCTTAGAAATTCATGTGCTCGCAGTCTTAGAGGAAGAAACGCAACTAGAAAGCATAGCTTATGCGATTTTGTTGACAGTGTTGGTAACTTACCCGTTGACAAGGGAAGATATCCATAGCAATTTAAATGAAAACAAATGTGCCATCCAACTGCCTCAAAAGCATGCTTCTGCCACTCAGTGGCAGTTTATTCAATGTAGGTCCTAAAAGACAACACTAATGGCAGTGGAAGAATCATTTCTACAGATACTGCATATTAAAATCACTGGGTCAGTTAGGTAAAAAATTGTGTAGTTGTGTAGAAAGGAGACAAGCAGTAAGTGCTGAGTAAGCAAAAACTTCATAGACTTAGGCTATTCCTTGATGATCCTCTGAGGGTACTTCTAAAAGCTGAAATTAAAACTACATCTGGCCTGAAGGTATTTTATTCTCAAGGCACATTCCAGAACCTATGAATTTATTTCAGCTACCAACAAGAAGCCATCTTGGTTACATCTGGGAAATCCTGCTGAAGTCAATAAGATTGCACAGTCTATGAAAAGAAAAATAAATTGTTGACAGGAAGGAGGAAGAACGAGGAACCTACATCTTCAATAAATTTGAAATTTATTGCTGATCTCAGTTCATTTTGTCCTGGACAGGTGTCCACATTACCAAAACCACAGCAATTAACACGTTTGTTGGCAACCTCAGACAGGCCAAAGACCAAAAGAGCATGGAAACTGGACAAACATCATAGCTCTATAGGTGGTCCCTCCAAAAAAATAAAAGAAGGAAGATTATGAAACTTACACTGGTGTTGTGTACACTTCTAATGAAAGATAGAAGACATCCATTTCCAGGGCCGTCAAGGCTGATCAAGCTTCACCTCACCAAGTTCACCTCTAAAAAAGCCCCAACCTGCCTCCTTTCCTGCTATACACATAAACACTTTTCAGAACCTTAAATTTATTACTTCACATCTACCTTCTGGTAAAGAAAAAAATCCAGCAGTTTTCTGGAAAATCAGAAAAAACACTTGTTCTCGCCAAAATGGGAACAAAAGATGGTAAGGAGTTGGGGGCAAAACAGAAACCAGAAAAAAATCTGCAAAAAATAATCTGCAAATTAAACAGTATGCCAAATATGTTCTGGGTTGGCAATCCATTTGTGTGTTAGTTTGAGATCTTTCTCCAGCTTTCTGAAATTTTCCAGAACCCTTGCTTTCAAAATGGTATTACACTCACACAGATTCTGCAAAACTTTTTTATTTAGGCTCCCAGTAGTATTTTTCCCCTTCTTCTGCAAGTGGTGAAGAAAGAAATACATAATGGGGATTCTCAGAAGATTTCATAAACCTGGAAAGCCATTTGGCGTTAACAAAAAGCCAGGGATGAACTCCTCTAATGAAATCAAACCCAAAAATAACAAGTAGGAACAAACCATTACCTCAAAAAAATCAGAGCCGCATCAAGCTTGAACAAAATAAGGCTAATACATATCCTTGGCTACTCTATCTAGCAGTCAGCTTTCAGTGTCAGCCTTCCATTTTTCTCAGCAACCCTTCTCTGAACTCCTATGAGGAAAGAAAGGGAAAGCAAAGATGCATATTCTTTGAACAGAACAGCTGCCATAAACTGTCAGGACGTTTGCCATGACCCATTGAAGGATCACAAGACAGGTGTGGAAAAACACAGAGCAGCATCCTTTGCCTAGGGCACTGAATCTGCTCCAGAGGCACAGCCAGAGGCACACTGTATTGACAAATGTACCCATTGAGAGGGTCTTTAGGCAGTGCTGCAACTCGAATTATCTTCCAGGAAGTGGAGCACAGAGTAAGGAAACAACAGTGCAGACCAGATTCTTCACACTCACACGTTAGTCTTTTCCTGTTTTGTTAGTGGTAAAGGATATTCTTGTCAATTCAACTTGGCATGGTAATATTAGGAAAAGCATTTAACATGTAGTAACTGCCTGTCCACTGTAAAGAACTGACCTATAATATAATTACAGATGTTAAACTGGGCTCATACTATCTTAATATCTCCGCTAAAGTCAGTAGCAGCATTCCATCCTTCTGTGCTTGTCCCTGTTGTCTGGGGAAAAAAAATCCAAAACACACGCCTATAATATTCTTTGCCCAGTCAGGTGGAAGCCCTTAAACTTATTTCATCTCTGTATTTTTTTTCTTCTTCGTAAGTCTAGCCACTGCATAGGTCTTTTTTTCTTCCCCACAAAATAAATCATAAACTAATACATAATCATTTTTATGCTGTTCTTAGTATAGCTCCATTTTATTAATTTTATTAAAAATATGGAAAAAATAAGCTTAAAGAGAAAAATGTATGCAAATAACTTCCATCCGTATCTAATTCAGTAAGAAACTCTTGTGGAAAATCCATCAACTTTTACCCAAGAATGTCACTGATGACAAAATAGAAAAATGCTCACATTAACACAGAAAATCAGTATTTTATACAGGAGCATGTGTAAATGAAATATATAGCCTGGAATTTACAATGTGCTCCAGTACAGTTATGGATAACTGCACAGGGGAAGCAGGAGAAGGGAAGGAGTTCGGCTGGAGTGATTAAAGTGCACACATGAAAAAGACGAGTATTTTCTCAGCTGCAGCTGTGTTTTAGGTGGAGAGCACACACAAGGCTCTCTTCACTTTTTTTATTGGAATATTTAGGTGCTCGGGTAAAAGGAGGAAGTGGGATGGCTAAATGAATAGTGTGTGCTCACGAAGATTCAATCAAGGAATGGCAGCTCAAAACAATGAAGCCTCAGAAGCAGGCATAAAGGTTTAATAGTCCAAATGTTTGCACACGTGTACTTATGTCCAAAATTTAATCTGATAACCTGGCTTCAAGGTTTTCCAGTCCTTAGAGTTGAAAATGTCAATTTAGTGACCTGTTTAGCTTAATAGTTACTCAAATGCTACGAAAACCTACTGATACTGAAAATGCTTATTTCTACCATCATGCTTGCTCTTATAAAGATGACAGACTTCATATGTGAAAATATAATATCCAATATATGGAAGAAAAGATGTCAAACACTGCTAGTGTGCTATAGTATCATTAACTTTTTCAGCCTTACATCTCTTAGAGGAAACAAATGCACTTAATGTTCAAAAGTCTGTCATTTGGATACGAATGGATTTGCTTAACATTTCTTAAAAAGACAACTACTGTTCAAGCGAGTTGTGCGAGTCAGATGGTAAGATTTACTTTTTATTTCTATTTAGGCAGCAATATTTTTACAGTCTCATCTATTTTTGAGCAGTACTTTTTTCTAGAATTGCTTCATTCAGAAAGATATTGCTAGGGCAAACACAACCAAATAGTGAATCAAAAAGATTCAAGAAGCTAATGTCTGAAGTTCTTAATTTCTGTAAAGATCCACCAGTACCCCAGCGCCTTCCAGTTCCCCAACAGCATGTCTTGAAGCACCTGAAAGCACCACCTCTGGTAGGATGTGAAGGGTTTAGCTTTGCTCCTGGAGTGGAATCTATCTAATGTGAATATCCACTTCAGAACTGTAAATAATCATATCCATGTTTCTTAACCTTTTGATTTGGGAGGGTCTCAAAATTTTAAGGGGAGGAATTGGAAAAATCCTGCATGTACCTCTCCACCTTCCTCTCACTCCCAAGTAAGAAATGTTTCTCTAGTCTCTTGGGCCACATTCTAAAACCACTTTGCACAGAAAACTCTACAGAGCTATAGAAAGAAGTGAGTAAAATTTTACTACAGACATTAGGAGTTAGCCCTTTGTTAATTCGTCTCAGCCATTCGTACTGCACAATGATTTCTATTTTAGATAGCTGAAAAGCACACAGCAATCATCCAGCACAACATGTTCTGTACTGCATTAGAGCAACCCACAAGGTAATAAAAGCCACAAGAATAACTGTATCATAATTCACATCGAGAAGCTTGTTACATTTGATTCCAGAAAGACTATGGCAACTCAGCAAGATTACTTAGCAGACAGCTTAAGCTTATGGAATGTGGTGAAAGACTTGTGGACTCAATTATTTTTCCTAATATGTTTAATGTATGAAACAATATTCCATATCTATTTTAATAATGTTTTTTATGGTAATAATACAATATTCCTGATCTATTTTTTCCTCTTCTTACAGACCAACAAGAAGTTCAGAAAGAAGCAAGGATTTTCCTTGTTTTCTCTCTAACAGGTTTACAGGGAAAAAAAGAACAAAGCAAAAGCTTTTGAGTCATTAATTCAGATGTATTCTACGCTAATAGTCTAACTCTTTCATAGTTTAAAAGAAGAAATAGTGTATTTTTCTACTGAAGCAGTTTACCTGTCAGTGCCACCGAGGGACTGGACAACTCATTAACACCTGCTGTAACAGAGGCATAATATACACTACACAAATATCACAAAATGCCACTAAATATTATGGGACCTACTCTGCATGCCATAATCTCTAAGAAATCCATTATCATCTGTAAGAACTGATCTGGTGAGGCCAGCAGGAGTACCTGTGAACTTCAAGTATTAGATTATCGACATATCACTTTATTAAACAGACCTGGAAAAGGCCCTAAGTGCTAATGCCATGTGGCAAAGCACAGATTTAGAGTTATAAATTGGCACAAAAGCAGGAAATGGTTAAAATATCCACCATTTTTCTTTCTAACACTAATTGCTTTGATGAGATGGAGAAAATGCCCTGAAACCTATTAGAATACATACACTTCACCATACATCATAGAGAAGACTAAAGTAAGTTTACACACCACGCAACCTTATTTCTACTCTGCTAACAGATTAAAGATGACACAGCATTTTATGACATGACTATATAGCTTAAATGGGAGAAGGGATAAAAGCAGAAGCAATAATAAAGGAACGGGAGAGCTCCTCCACCGCAGACAGGAAGAGCACATCCTCTTTTAAAAACACACACTTTGAAAATGGTGTCATCACCTCACTACTTTCAAAAAAGAAAAGCCATTCTGAGGTCCAGTTCAGAAACAGAGTGGTTAAAAACACACACACCTTAGCTGGCTTACATAAGCCAACTATCACTTGGTACTCTGAAGTTTGTGTACTCTGGGAAGCCTAGCCTATGTATACAGCAGGAGGGTGTGTTCACAGCATAAGATGCAGAAGAAATCATTATATAAAGGCAAAACCAAGCAGTGACTTCAGGAAAGACACAGACCAATGTGACCCACCTGCAGCCTAGAACTCTTTCATGAGATCCTCCCCTTAAGCTCTGACTCCTAAATAAAGCCACAGCGTGAGCCTCTCTCCCGAAAAGCTTAAGCAGCAGCTGATGTGGGAGCTCCTAATCTTACATCTCAGCCTTTCCTCCAACAGGATTTGCAAACACAGGCATGTTAATAAAAGCTACATGCTAAATGTAGTCACTACATCAGGATTGCTAGCAACCAAGCAATGTGAGAGGGCAGTGAGGGCCTACATTAGAGGCAACAAGTGAGGATCCTGAAAAGAGAGTCTTTAAAGGTATTGTGTATCCTCTAGTACTGTACCGCTATGAAATACAGATGTTAATGTGTTTGGAAGATACGCTGTTGCTTTTTCCAGCAAAGAAACACGTCAGAGGAAAGCGGATGTGTAAAGTCTGTCTCCCAGAGGAAGAGGTACTGCAGGAGCTGAGGTCATCTAGGAAAACCACTGGAATCCAGTATCCAGCCCTGCTGAAACAGGGAAGGTGATCCCAGCTGAAACACTAAGACTATCCACCTTGTTTGTGTCTCTGCTGCAGAAAGCTCCTAGGACAGCACATGCCTTTTGAAGTCTTATCCCATAAGCCCGAGAAAACTGCAGTAAGAAACCACTCATCAGGAGAACAGGACTAGAATGTAGTGACCCCTGCTGAAAGCAAAAGAAACAATTCAGAAGATTTTTACCTATTTTAATAGATAATAGTTTTGTAAGAAAGACTTCTTTTTTTTTTGCATTGAAAACAGACCACTATGAGAAATACAACACTGAAGTAGTTAAGCTTTTGGTCCAATCCAGTATATCGATTCCTACACAGTTTTGCCGTTACCACTTACCCTGAAAATGTTGTAGTGATTTCACATTTGGATTATGTGCTCTGAATTGGAAAGCGCATTAAGACAAACAATATTTCCTCTCTCTCCTTCATTCCAATTGCAATGACCACAACATTAAATACATCGGGGCATACAAGTAGAAATTAAATTAACAAAGATGAATCAATGTGATTTATAGCAGAATATTCTATTTTCTCAAAATCAAGAACACTCTTGGTATTCTGAAATTAAAAAGTAATTAACATCAAGATATTAAAGCAGTGAAAAATTTCCCTTTCACCTACAACACTGTCATTATACAAATTGATGATTTATTCTGTTCTGTTGCTCATAGTGTGTAAAAACATCACATGTATGATAAAAATAATATTTTGTTCTTGTTTTTAGAACAGCACATGTAGTGAAATTACTCCCACGAGCTAAGAAACTCTCTTTTTGCAGGGTCTTTTACAATAAAAATAAAAATCTGTCTTTTGTAAACTACCATGGTGACCTCTCCTGGTAGAAAAATATATGACCTCTAACCATGAAAACACTCAATCAGATTAATTCTTAAAGGAGGTATTACACCTGGCCCACTTTATAGTTTATTTTTTCATGCCATATCCTTAAAGATCTAGATGCCATTTACAAATCAAAACTGACACACAAACTACTAGATCATGAAGAAAACATTACAGCCTCCTACTGTATAGGCAAAAGCCCATACAAGAGGCTTTGGCAACTTTTTAAGTTTTTCAATAGAATCATCTTACATTAAGACAAAATCATAACTGTATATATTAGGGGATTAAAATTTGGGACAAAGTGGAAGGATAAAATGTTACCTAAAACGGACAATGAAGGAAGTCTGGAAAAATAGATGGACATAAGCATATGTCTGGTTTGCTGAAAAGATGGATTTTTTCCTTTTGTGGCATAAACTTTTTAAATAAAAACAATAATTTCCATGGGAAATTTAAGTAAAAGTACTCCTAAACGCTTTATTTATTTTTAGTCTCAGTCACTTAGCTACTGTGATCTTGCACTCAGACAACTTCAAGGTTTGCCTATGGTCGCGCAAAAAGTCTGGGCTAATACATCAGCAACTCTTTGAGAACAGCTCAAGACATTCTTCGCTTTGAACAACCACCCAACAAAACTAACTAGTGAAAAAATATATTTTTTTTTAATAATATACACAGACACCTGAAAGAAAGCTTTATACATCAAGAAGCAGACATGTCCCTGTAAGATTGATGATCTCCCAGAGAAGAAAGCGGCTGAAGAGGAAGCATAACTTTAAACACTACGGTAAATAAGAGTTTAAAGGATCATGCTTAGAACAAGGAGTATAAAAGGAAGACTTACATGCAAGTTACAAATATTAAAAGTTAAAAAGAACAGTTGAGCAAGCAAAATTTTTTAATGAAAGACGTCATAAGCAATCAGCACTGATTTGATTGATCTGTTGAACTCACAGGGGAAATTTCAACAAGTGAAACCAAAAAGAAGTAAAATAGTTAAAAAGTCTGGGAAATATGGTCAATGGAAATAGAGTTGACCCATGACAGGAATCCACAGTAATGATAAAAGTGCATGTATTTATTTTAAGAACAAGTAGATTAAAACCAACTCTAGTATTTAAAGACTAACTTTTTCTTCCCTTAATTTTTACCAAACCAGTTGTAAATATATCAGTGAAGAACTGAAGTATGAAATTACTTCAGGCAGGTGGGGTTTCCGATTAAAAAGAAATAATACTATGCCTGTTGTCTTAATTTCTCAGAATATGCATTTTGAAAAAAATTGATGTTAAAAAAAGAATAACAAGCAACAGGTAAGGAAGATGGAACAAAAAGACAGCTGTCAGGTTTTACCATCTTCAAGAGCAACACCCTTCAAGAGCTATGTCCCTGTGAGAAAAGTACATGGGGACACAGTGCTGGAGATCAGGCAGGAATCACAAACCCATTCTGCACTCAGTCACATGGTATTTAAGAAGCACTTATGAAAACCATTGGGAAGGTTGCAAATAAACACAAGTAATATTTAGCAGTCAATTATATCAAAGGCAGAAAGCGAACAGTGTTGACTCAAGATTGACTGTAGGAAATCCCATAATCACTGCTCTTGACTTGTATTTGGAAGAAGCTATTAAAAAGGCAAGTGAACCCTGGATAATATCTCCATGAGTGCCAAAAGTGTCTACATAGTAATTAAGTAGGGTAAAAAAAAAAGACAGCCATTTAACAGGGTTTCCCCCCCTGTTTTTGCCAAAAGCATTAATCCATTTTTTAAAAGAAATTTTAAACCACTTCCCAAGTTCTGATGCTCACATGCCAGGCTTTACCACGAGGTCCACAAAAAGGCAAGAAAGCCACATTCCCTCCCCTTCCCCTACCCTCAAATTGTTACTCTTAGAACATACCATATACCCTAACTACCCACATACTGGTACTCAGGCATGGCATGATAATTTGTGAGAGTGTATACCAAGTTCATAAACACCATCCTGGGCTGGATTGTTTCAGAAACTTGTTCTTAATATACAATAGAATAAGTTCCCTCTTTTCAGCAGTCCCAGCTACAGAACTGCACATAGTCATCGCTCACACTGTTCTTTTGGCTCAGTATGCTGCTCAGTTTTGCCAATTCGTTCTGATGATCAAAGTGGAGGATTTCTTAAAGTGGTACCTGCTCCGATATTTAGGGCATGAGATACTGGAAGAAACGCACAGAGACATCAGACAGGGGACATAAAAGAGGCATGACAGGGTGTTAAGCACTTAGTGCACCAAATCAGGATCTGACAACAGGCCACTAAAGGTGACATCATGGTGGAAGTTTGTCACGGAACAAATGACCAGGATAAGAAGGCAGGCAAAGTTTTCTTTAAACAACTCAAGAAAGTTTCTAGATCATGCCCTGGTGCTTATAGAGGACTTTAATTCAGCTAGCACCTATTTGAAGAGCAACACAGTGAGATGCAAGCAATCTGAGATATTTCTGGAGTGTTTCGGGACTTTTAGGTATAGGTATTGAGCAGGCATCTGGGAATGAAACACAGCTGGGTCTGCTGTTCAGATATACAAGGAAAAATTAGTTGGAGACAGACAATACCTTGGGTGTAGCATCCAAGAAATAATGTAATTCAAGATCCTGAAGGGAGTAAAGACCCTATACTTCAGGAGAGCAAACTTCCAATTATTCAGGGAACTGATAGTTGGCATGCCCTGAGAGGCAGCTCTGAAGGGTCAACAAGCTCAGGATAGCTAGCAGGTCTTTAAAGACAATCTCCTCCAAATGTAAGGAAGTGATAAAAGCTAACAACAAGAGAACAAGGGGAGTAATTATCCCCCTTTACTTATCACTCATTAGACTGCATCTAGAATACTGCACCTGCTTTTTTTCCACCACTACAAGAAAGACTTTGATTAACTGGAGGAAGTTCAGCATAGGGCAATCAAGGTGGTCAGGGTGTTGGACCACATGTCCTATGAGGAGAGACTGAGGGAACTGGACTTGTTCAGCCTGGAGAAATTAATGCATGGGGGACCTCTGAGCTGCCTATCAATACATAAAAGGAGGTTATCGAGAAGATGGGTCCAGGTTCTTAACAGCAGTGCATGTCAGGAAGATGAAAGAAAACAGACCATGGTAGAAGGATAAAAGAAAACAAACCAAAGCTGAAACAAGGTTCATACTGGATATAAGGAAAACCTTCTTCACCTTGTGGGATGGTCTGACATTGGAACAGGCTGCCCTGAAAGGCTATGCAGACTCCATCCTGGGAGTTTTTCAAGACTCAACAGGATAATGTCCTGAGTAACCCGGTCTGATCTCATCACTGACCCTGCTTTGAGCAGGAGGTTGAAGAGATCTCCTGAGGTCCCTTCCAACCCAAATTATTCTATGACTGTATGAGAAGAAGAAACCACCAAGGCACGTGGTTCCAGAGTTCTGCGAGATCCAGCATTTGCATGCTATGACAACTGGAGATGCTATTGACTCCCATTATGCAGTCTGTAACTAGAGTGGCCACAGTTATTTTGGAAAACCCTATTTGCCCTTCCTGTTTGGAAAATTCCAGCATCTGCAGGAGCTGAAGAGAGTGGCAGGCCGTGCGAATTTAGAAGGCAGATGGTAATGTAGTATTGCCTTAACTTCTCCAGGCATTGTACAAGAACTTTCTCATGCAGCAGTTCCTAAATACTGATGGATAGACAAGTGAAAAAACTCCCAACAGTACAGGTCCAGGACCAAGGAAAGCAGGGGAAATGAGAGATTCCTTATCATACCACACTACCTGTAGCAATCTGAATAAAAAACAACTGCAAGTACACTTAAGCTTTGTGGATTGTGAAAAAACATGTACATTGCCATTCTACCTAGAAGTCTTGTAATCCATTTTAAACACTATTTGAAATGCTAAGCTTCTCTCTGCAAGTAAAAATAAAAATAATCAGGAGGAATTATGTTCTTCACTATCCATTCTGTTGGTGTTTATCAGCACGATTCATTGTGCCAATGCCACCGCCACTTCCCCCATTTGCTGGCTTGCTAAATAGTCAGAGGAGAAAAAAAAAACACAACCAGGAATTACCAAAGATCATACAATGTATGTAAGTACATGGAAAAATTAAATTAGATTATCTCACACAGAGCTGGCAAAAACCCTTCCAAGAGCGGCAGTGAATACACAAAGTGTTTGGTAGTATGAGAACAAAATCATTCTTCAAATGACAGGATTTGCAAGCTCAAGACAAGCAATTTTACCAGTCCTACTACCACAGAAGTAAACTGATTTTACTGCAATGACGATCAAATAGAGATTTACATGTTGTCTTTTCCTCATAAATGCAAAGAACAAAAGTTTTCTTTAAGCCCAAGCAAGGACATCAAATAGAGCAATTTACAGCATTCGGGGAGGTCTAGCGTTAGCCTATATCAGAAGCTGTGGCTGTACAACAGCTTCAGTAGTCTCAAAGATGACAGATTGGCCTTAACATTCAAATGCAGGGGCAAAGATGTTTTTTTTTCCTCCAGAATTCACTTGAATTTTCAGAGACTCGAAAACATATGCTTGACAGGGAGTGGGGGGAATAAGGGTTTGGGGCTTTTTTTACTTTAAGTTCCAGCAACTGCTTCTTCAGGTCCCTTTTTCCATTCAAACTACAAACACTGCTTTGGCGGGCCTTCTTGATATGATATTCTCTCCTTGTTATATTCACATAACTTGTCTGAATGAGGACAGGTTTCACACTTGACAAGAAATTATCTTACACCACCCAGATGTATTAAGAACATTACAAAATTTAGTCTTTAAAACACAAGACTTTAGTGGCTTAGGATACATCTGCAGTTACATCTGTTACTAATGTGCCATATCTACTTCAATGACACAGAAATGTCGCAAGTCTACAAAAAAGAACTGACTTAATTTGCCCTAAAAGCAGTCTTTCAAGTGTTGTAGTTGAAGTGAATTTATTTCAGAAGAAACTCTAAACCCCATAGTTTTAAGACAAATGCTTTCTAGGCAAGTGAACTTAGTGTAGCCAGGAGAACAGCTAACCTCTGTGCTGGCCACTTCTAGGAAGGAAGCTCAGGAAACAGCAGCGAGGAAAACAAACTCAGGAGAGGTATCCTGCAGGGTAAGACCAAGAAATTGTTCCAGCACTGCCACTGACTATGCATGATTCATTTGTTAGATGATAACATCACTTAAAAATAGATGTCAATGCTATGTGGGCACTATGTGAACAACACATCTGTCTTCATCTAGTTATTTTTTGTCCAACAATAATATGTGTCTGCATGTGCACCTATCATCTACACGAAAACAGTCAACTAAGCACTGAATCCTTGCCAGTATTACTGTTTTGGATGGTGGTTATCCTTCAGTGAGTATGAGAAGACTACATATCACGGGCAGAATACTGCACTTTGCTTAACACTGAACATGGTTTAAAGGCCAAGCAACACTTGTTACAGGATTAACATTAATCAAAATCCCAGAATAACTCAGGGATCCTAATGATGGCTTAGTCAATTGCATGTGAAAGCTGCATATACTAATGTAGTCTAAGCCACAGGAAAACAAATAAGTAACCGATTTTTATTTTCAAACCAGACGGAAAACCAAAATCCATCACATTAGAAGTCACCACTTAGCAAAAAGAAATTACACTACGAATACTGAGATTATCACACATTGAGATCAGAGGATTTGAGTGGCTAAAATTACAGATATTGTGAGCTCTGTTTAAAAGTGATTTACTCCATTTTTATCAAGAATGGTTCATCGCCATTCTTCACCTCTTAAGGTGAAGAGGGAGAGGGCAGAACAGAGAAGGAACATTGTCAAGAGTCCTCATGGAAATTATTTGTACTTCTGTTTCCCACCTACTTCAAATTAACACTTAAAAATATTGTATGTATGTTGCAACAGTTTATAGATGGCTGCTGGATGTGATTTCACATTTTTAAGAGACTTAATAGCTCAGGACTAGTAGCACAGTTCAGGTACACTTCATCTGTAAATTAAACACCCAGTCGAGTGATAAAGGAATTGTTCCCTGGCTACCGTGCAAACAATAAGCAACCTCTGTGTACCTCCAGGTGAGCAGATTTTTCTGTCACAACACCTGTTGTTTAAATTACTAAAGATTCTAATAGCAAGAAAAGGATATTTGATAAGCCACACAGTGTCCTTATGCTTTTGCAAAACACCAAGTGCAAAATTTCATGTATGCTCAAGAAGAACCGGACACCCTAGTGGATTGCTAACAGCCACAACAGTTAACAAGCACCAACTTCAAAGCCAAATCACTGAGGCATAGAGATGTGATAGGAGCTCTTCCTTCCTGTTCTATATACCGGCAAACTAGGCCAACAAAAATAACTTACCCCCAAGATTCAGATACTTCTGAAGACCATGGTTCTTGGCCAATTTTTTACCATACGACTAAGAAGAGATATTTTTTAAAAATACATTCCTGCCTATAGAATATCCTGTTCCACACTGCGTAAGACTGACGAACACTAGTCATCCACTATAAGAGCTACAGTTTCATAGTTTATGAAAAGTAAATATATAAAAACTGTTAATCTACCACATACCCTCATAGTTTACAGATCTAGAAAATAATCATCCTCATTAAACTATGAGCTTCCTTCAATAAAAGCAGGTAATATTTTAAATGTCCTGGTAGCATGAGGATTTTTAACTGTTATCTCCCTTGTTCAGCTAAAGCAATTTAGATTTAGTCAAACTGACTTGAGCCTTTCCCAAAAATGGTCACTTACCATCCAGAAAAGGGTTCCAGTGGCAAATTCAGAATAATGCTCTATAGTAGACAGTACACTGAATATTAAACAGATCAGCACCAAGAGAAATCTGTAAAATGAAAACAGTGTTTAGTGACTTGTCAAATTGAACTGCAAATCTAGATCTAGTTTTAGCTCTCATTCACATAACTTTTTTCATCACAAGTACTTTGTGTTTAACCAGTTCATTCTTGCTAGTCAAGTGAATATCATCATTTTGCATTCAATAACTTTTAAGATACATGGAATAAAAACGACAGGATGGCTGAATACAGTTACATCAATAGCTAAAACTCACATTATCAAGTACATGGACAGTGGGATTGAGTGTGCCCCCAGCAAGTTTGCTAACAACACCAAGGTATGTGGTGCAGTTGACACACTGGAGGGGAGGGATGCCAGCCAGAGGGACTTTGACAGGCTTGAGATGTGGGTCTGTGCAAACCTCATGAAGTTCAACCAGGCCAAGTGCAAGGTCCTGCATGTGGGTCGGGGCCATCCCAAGCACAAACACAGGCTGGGTGGAGAACGGATTGAGAGCAGCCCTGAGGAGAAGGACTTGGGGGTGTTGGTGGATGAGAAGCTCAACATGAGGTGGCAATGTGTGCTTGCAGCCCAGAAAGCCAACCGCATCCTGGGCTGCATCAAAAGAAGTATGGCCAGCAAGTCAAGAGAGGTGATTCTGTCCCTTTGCTCTGCTCTGGTGAGACCCCACCTGGAGTACTGTGTCCAGCTCTGGTGCCCCCAACATACGAAGGACATGGACTTGTTGCAGCAAGTCCAGAGGAGGGTCACAAAGATGATCAGAGGGCTGGAGCATCTCTCCTATGACGACAGGCTGAGACAGTTGGGGCTGTTCAGCCTGGAGAAGAGAAGGCTCTGGGGAGACCTTATAGCAGCCTTCCAGTATCTAAAGGGGACCTACAGGAAAGATGCGGAGGGACTCTTTATCAGGGAGTGTAGTGATAGGACAAGGGGTAATGGTTTTAAGGTGAAAGATCGTTGACTTACATTAGATATTAGGAAGAAATTCTTTACTGTGAGGGTGGTGAGGCACTTGAACAGGTTGCCCAGGGAGGTTGTGGATGCCCCATCCCTGGAAGTGTTCAAGGCCAGGCTGGATGGGGCTTTGAGCAGCCTGGTCTGGCGGGAGGTGTCCCTGCCCATTGCAGAGTGGTTGGAACTAGATGATCTTTGAGGTCCCTTCCCACTCTAACCATTCTATGATTCTGTGATAATTTCCCATAGCTTGCTATAGTGAATGTTTCATGCTACACAATTTATGTGCTGTGGTAGAAAGGTATCATAATTGATAATGCATTAATTAAAGTAGAATTAGACATATGACTGGAGTGAGAAACAATAACTTCATTGAAAAATGTTCCATTAAATGCATTCCATAAATTCAAAGCATACATAAATGCAGAAGAAACAGCTACTACCACAGTATTTCTAGTACCACTATTCAGACCAACAAAAAAATTTAGAAGTCTCAAAGTCTCAATATTAACTCCTGTCCCCCAAAATAGTTTAAAAAAGCAAAATAGTTTTAAAAAGCCATGAGAATTGGAAAACAAAATGTACAATTGAATCACACTCAGTTGATCAAATGCTTAAATGCTGGCAGAATACCCATTACTTTAAAGTGTACAATGTCCCAGCCGTCTTTCCACCATTGGCAACATGTTAAACATTTAAACAACTGGTGAAAATAAATGAGGTATGAAAAACTCTGTTGGACAGACCAGAAAGGCAGACTTCTGATATGTTTGCACTACAGTTTTCACCATCTCTTAAGGTCATGCAGAAAACAAGAAAAAAATAAGAAAACTGAAATTTCTTCCATTAACATCCAGAAACATTCCATCTTGTGTACCAGCCAGTCCAGCTGTCATTTCCTGTGATTCCATGCCAAGAGGCTGTATCTAAACTCCTAAACTCCCAAACCAGCAATTAAAACCTTAACAATCCTGCATGTAATGAGACATTTTTCCAATGAGAAACCCTTCTGAAGAAGATAAACACTACTGACAAGGCTAGTTCAAGAACTTCAAAACAAATGACAGACTAACAGCCCCGGTGGCTCTACTATTAAAATGTTGAGATTTCAGAAAACAGATATAAACACACTAACTATGCTTAGTGTGCTTTTGATGACTTTCACATGAAAAATATAGTAGGAAGAGCTTATCAGGAAGGGCAAAAATTCATGTTCAACCTAGAGACCAGTGACAAGAAGAATTCCTTAGGAGTCTAACCAGGGACTTGCCCTGGTCAACATATTCATCAGTGTTCCAGAAGGGGAGAAGAAATGCATCTCATCAAATCCACATGTGACACCAAACTAGGGGTTCAGTCAATAAGCCTGAAGGCAGAGCCACTGGTTAGACGTGCCGGGGACAGGCAAAGGAACAAGCCAACAGGAATCTCATAAAACTCAACATAAACAAATATCAGCTCCTGCACATGGTATGGGGCAGGCTCAAACCCACATTGGATGAAGACTGCCCATATCTTGGGCTGCATCCCCTGTAGCCCTGCCAGCATGTGAAGGGTAGTGATGGTTCCCTTTTGCCAGACTACACCTGGGATAGTGCACACAGATGAGACCCGAGGGTACAGCACAGAGGTGACAGATCAGAGGGACCTTGACACAGGGCAAAAGCAGCGTGAGGACAACCCTTACCTGGCATGAGCGGGGACAGGTGCCACCACACTAATGGTGGTGGAAGCCTTGCCCCTAGTGCCCACTATGTGTCCCACTTGCCCCAAAGCCCTGTACATCTTCCAGTCGCCTCATCTGTTCCCTTCACCTCTTTCTGCCCTCAGGAGTTGCCATTTTTTGACAAAACATCACACACCACTTGTTCACAGGCTGCCCTGTGACAGCCTGATAGGACCAGCTGCCTCTTCCTGTCTACATGAGAAAGGCATCAGAGAGGGATGCTCCTGTCCATGATATATGTGAAGACGCATGTTTTTTTATGTCATGCCCCACATGTTTTCATACTTCTCTGTGATTGGATGGCTGCCATTTTTTTGAAACTGTCATACCCACATGATCTCAGACCACCCTCTGACTGGGCTGCTCATTTCATTTGGACCAGGAAGTGCTCATATAAATACATATATGTATATATATATACACACACACACATTTTTGTATATACATAGGTTTCTATACATAGAAATAGATATATAATATAAAGACTATATAGACTATAGAATTGTTGTGGGTTGACCCTGTCTGGCTGCCAGATGCCCACTCAAGCCGCTCTCTCACTCCCCCTCCTCATCAGGACAAGGGGAGAAAATTAGATGAAAAGGTTCGTGGGTCAAGATAAAGACAGTGAAACCGCTTGCCAATTACTGTCATGGGCAAAACAGATATAACTTGGGAAAAATTAACTTAAATTATTGCCAGTTAAAATAGACTTGGATAGGGAGAAACAAAGAAAACTAAATCATCTCCCCCCCCAGCGTCCTTTCCCAGGCTATATTCCTTTGTTCAAGGCCAGGCTGGATGGGGCTTTGAGCAGCCTGGTCTAGTGGGAGGTGTCCCTGCCCATGGCAGGGGGGTTGGAACTAGATGATCTTTAAGGTCCCTTCCAACCCGAACCATTCTATACTATGATTCTGTGATTCCCAGCTCTTCTACCTCCCTCCCTCACACGCAGCCCAAGCCACACAGGGGGGATGGGGAATGTGGGGTTGCGGTCAGTCTGTAACACTGTCTCTGCCCCTCCTTCCTTCTACTCACACTTCTTCCGATGCTCTATCATGGGCCCTTCCACGGGCTGCAGTCCTTCAGGATAAACCTGCTCCAGCCTGGGCTCTCCAGGGGCTGCAGGGGCACCTCTGCTCGGCTGCCTGGAGCACCTCCTCCCCCTCCTGCTGCTCCTCTCACCTCCATGCTCCCAGGGATGTTTCTCATGTTATTTTTATTTTTCTTTCCCCTCTCCCCTCACAGCCTATGCTGTGTTTTTGGCCTTCCCTTAATGTGTTTTCCCCGAGGCACCCCACCCGTGGCAGAGGGGCTGGGCCGTGCCCCGCGGCGGGTCGGTTGGAGCCGGCTGGAACCGGTTGTGTCCGGCAGAGAGCGGCCCTGGCCGCTCCTCACAGGGGCCGCCCCCCACAGCCCCCACTGCCAATGCCGGGGCACCAAAACCCAATACAAGAATATATAATACGGAATATAGAATACAGAAAATAAATACACGTATAAATATAGACATAAAGGAGTATACAAATAGGCATAATACGTTACTTATTTACTCACACATGCACTTTATATATATATACACACACACAGAGTAAAGAGTACGTGTATTTGTATGTGTGTACATACACAGAGGGAGCAGTGAGAGTGAGGCGATTCCATTAAAGAGGTCAGGCACCAAGGGTGACAATGGCACAGGCAAGGCCATCCCCCAAGTCACCAGGAGGCAGATGCGCAATGCCTAAGGAGGGCAGCGGTGGTGAGAGCCATCGGCTCCACCAGCCTTTCGGTGATTTCTCGTACAAGGGGAGGTAGGGATGACGGCTGTAAAACAAAGTTAAAAGTTTATCAAGAAGTTTCATGTGGGATGTGGTTAAGGCATCAAGGAACCTACCTGACCTTGAACAGGATGTGAAATGAAACAATGTGTCTTACGTGTTCTTTTGCAGTTGCTGACTTAGACATAAGATAGCAAAATATAACTTCTGGACGAAATTCGAGCCAAGAGTGTATCCCAAACTAACCTTGGGTAATTACAATGCTAAAATACACACCCTTTGTGAATAATGAGCATGCTAATCAGGTAACCTCCCTAAATGTTTTAAACATGATCTTAGGTGCATATGTATAGTTACGAGTGGCAAATGAATCATTATTGACCGATCGGCTGTATTTCATCATTATAAACATTGGGCAGTTTGAAACGTGAGGTGCACTAGCTCTTGTTAAATGCCCGGCACCCAGTTCTGCAGAACTGAAATAAAACCAAATATCTCAACTCAGTGTATTGGTTGGCTCTTGCACACCGTGTGAAAAACCCTCATTTAGGGACAACATGGAGGCAGGCCCAGCATCCATTCCAGAAGCCCAGGCAAGAACAGCAAGGGACATGACTGTAACATAGGTCCAAGGTCTGTCCAACAGACAGGGAATGGTGGAAGACTGGAGACAAAGCTACCTACAACATAGAATCAAGTTTAGCACTTGCAAAGAACTACTTGGGTACGGAAAGACCCAGAATACATGTTTGCCTCAGATGGAGGGCAGACAGAGCCAATATTCTTTATGCAGCACATTCAAACCACGACTAGAACCAGGGGAAACAGGAGAATGAGGATATCTACGGGCACACAAGGGCCCTTCAGCTTTCCCTTTTCTCTTGTAGGAATGCTTCAGATTTTTAGACTGCCTCAGGATCCCCAGGAACACTGAACAGAGGATAATCAACACTGAAAATAATTCTCATTCACATAACTGGCACGCTTGGTCAGGTCTTTCACATGCTACAAGTCAACTGCATGTATATGCTAAGACAGACAAAGAAAGACAGTTGTTTCTCAGCTGCCACACAGACAACAGCTGACTTCGTTCAAGCCTAAAATGGGATTTGAGGATATAAAAAAATTCCTGCTTCCACTCGTATGGCTCTGGAAGAGCTCTGTCACTATTATCCACAAGTAGAGATTTGAGAAGATCTGGGCCACCATTAATAACCAAATTTCTTAAGTAGTAGTTAGATCTCGACACGTACAACTGTCTCTGAATCAAATGTGCATTTATTCAGTATCTACCTATCCTGATCCATGCTATTAAGACTGACCTTTAACATGGATTATCCAAGTTCCTAATCAACATATACGGGGTTTTTTGTCAGCACCCATTTCTAGTTCCTTTTGAGCTGAGGGCAGGTGAACAGTATCTGATAGCTGGTTAGGTAACTGCTCCATTTGATATCAGCTGTTGTGCATTCTTGCACTTAAATGGTATAACCTGACTAATATGGAAGTACACAAGTAAGTTTTTGAAAAATTTCTGTCCTTGTGTACTTTGAGGGGCTCTAAAAGGCTTATTTGTAATGTAGTTATAATTCATGTATGAGTGTAATTGCAATTCAAATTAAAAGATAGAAGAGATATGGGATACAAAGACAGAATTTCTAAAATAGTAGCAAACAAAAGTGTGCTATTATCAAGTGTTTGTAACTGCGAAGCTGGAGGAATATTAATTGCAGTCTAGGATTTATTTATTTGAACTCCAGTCAGAGAGGCACAATGCAAATTCTAAATAATACAGTAAAGCTATGCTGGTGGAAGTCACTGGACTTTCCCATACTGGAGATTACTGAAGAAACTTTCAAGACGATACCAACTACACCAGCACTGTAGTGGAACCATCCGTGTTCAGGCTTTTCATATAGCATAAATGAAACATAATTGTGTTAACACAGCTCAATATCTGAACTAATTATTAGCTTTTAGGGAATATTTTATGATTTGATCTGGTGCAATGCTCTGTTAATTGGGCTATACTACTTTTTAGTCCCAAACTATTCCCTGCGTATGGTGTCTAACACTTCCACATATAGATACACTAAGTCAGCTGTCATTCACCCAGAATTTTCAGTGCTGCACTCTACTGTATGGTGTTGAAACTCCCTCTTTCATCTCTATAAATACCAGGATTTTTCACTTACTCTTCTCTAGACTCGCAGCAGAACACATTAAGAAAGCCACACAATTAATACAGTACACTTTGTAAACTCAGAAGAAAAAGGGAGTTGAGAATTAGCAGAATAGGAACTTTAATATCTAAAGTCAAAGGGAAAGCATGATGCAAGAGAAAGTGAAGCAAAAAAGTCTCTTACCAGAAAGGTTAGGTAAAAAAAAAAAAAAAGAAAAAGAAAAAGATAAAATCTGCATCTTTTTTTATGTAGTTGTTTCCTGAAACCAACACAGAGTCCAAATTCAGCATATGACCCTTTTTAATAAAATTGGAGAATCAGTCATTACATGAAGCAAAACCATACACTTTTGCAAACTGTAGAATATGAATGAGTCTTTGGTTCAACAATATCAAGCAGCTAAGTTAGCACATTTATATTTAATGTTTCACATTTCCCAAGGCATTCGAGCATGGCCAGCAGGTTGAGGGAAGCGAGCCCTCTCCTCTGCTCGGCACTAATGGGGCTGTGCTGGGAGGGCTGGGACCTAGTTTGAGCTCCCCAGTGCCTACAGGCAGGGACACCAGGGATCGACTCTGGCAGAGGTCCCCAGGATGGGGCCATACCTGGAACACATGGCCTGCACGGGAAGGCCAGCAGCACTTCCCATGATGCGGGAGAAGCCTTTCTCTCTGGCAAGGAAAATGGTCCACAGGAAGAGTCCCAAGGAAAGCAGCCCTTGCACATTGGATACGTCTTAGCTGAGGGCCAGCTGGTAAAGGCATAAGATTCAGCAGCACCGTGTAAGAGACCAAGCCAAACCTGTGCTGACAGGAGTAAAGGAGAGAAGGAGCCAAATAGGCAACATGTTTATCATGCTTACTGAAAATCAAAATTTGATTTCCCTGAGTCTCTTATATTCAGGAAGCTGTTTCACCATTTTTGATGGTATTAACAAAGAAAAATGTGTTTGTGGTGGGCATCTTAATGATTTCTAGTTCTTCATTATTGGCAAATACCTGGGGCTGAAATGCCTTTAGAAAAAAAAAAAAAAAAGTGAAAGTGAACAGAGATCTAGATAACACATCTTAGTAAGGGCTATCAGTGCTTTTAGCACAGGACAGATCTTAGCCATCGTCTCATGACCATCACCCAATCCTTCTACTTCTTTCACTTCAACATACATATGTTGTGAGCATATTATTCAGCAGTTTTATTTCCAGCCCCAAATGTTTATCTCTCTGAATACGAAAACGTTATAGGGGGTAGAGAGACCTGTCCAAGTCATAATAAAACTGATATGCTGCTTTAATGAGCTACTACACTGATCAAAGATAAGCCAGCCAGCAGAGGGGGCAAAAGTCCCACTTTCTTCCTGTAGGCATTATTGCTGGAGAGTGACACTCTCAAAAAAGAAAACCAGAGCAAAGTGTTGAGAACAAGAGACTCTGAAACCCACGCCAGCCTTTGTCAAATGGAAAAGAGCGAGCTGATAAGGAGTTCACAATAGTAAAAGAGTGTAGGCATGGGGATATGCAAATCTTTAGCCTTTCCTAAACACAGCAGAACTGCTTTCCATGTAACGAAAATACAGAGATAAAATTAAGGTACACAGGGTTATAGGATTCTCCTTTTCTTATTACATTTAATATGATAGGAGTACTTTAGCACGCAGAAGCATTCACTGGCACTGAGTACCCCACTCCATCAGATGCTGTGCTCCACCAGGCTGTTTCTTCATCCTGACAGCTTTTGCTTCTAATTAGCAATCCCAGTGATGGATAAATGGAGAAAGACACAAAGAGGTGAACAGGCTTGTCCATAAGTACAGTGTCAAAAGCCTATAGAACTTGGATCTCTTAAAGCACAGACCATCGTCCAGTCAATAGTCACGGGAACACAGGAATTTGGCTCGTCCCCGAAATAACCACAGATAACCACGTAAACCACTCAAGCATACACTTACCAAACACTTCTTGGAACTAGTCAGTCTGTTCTCATCTTCCTTATGAGACTGCTGTTCCACTCCTACCATTGTTACAGATCTTATTTCTAGACAAAATGCATGTATAAAGATATGGAAAGCCTCCTCTGAGTACAGCCCTTTACTTTCTTCCAGATCCCTGCCATTTCTGTTACTTCCTTTCAAAATCCCTTTGCCTTCTTTTACTGTCATCACTAGCAATAAATAAAAAGCCAGGGGTAATTCACATTCTAAGTATTGTCTATCAAGTTACTGAGGATGATAGTGCACTTTACACCTTTTCTTCTTTTCCATTCTAAGTTATGCAAAGAGAAGAACTGGATATTCTTATGTACCCTGCAGGTATTATCACTACATCTTCAACCACATGTCCTATTAGGCCTCAGAAAAAGTAACCAGATTTGTAAACCTCAAAAAAAAGGGATAAAGTGAGAAAAAGGTGATACACAGAGCAAACGTGTATGTGCATAAGGATGTATGAGGGAGGAACAATCGGTGCCATTTATTTACTAAGGGAACTATAACTATCCAAAGGCTGCTAATACAGCCTGCAAGTTTTGTAATTTCCACCTAATTGTTGCTTCCCTCCTGTATTTATTTGTTGAGACTCTCTCCCTGTCTCTCCCCCTCTCCCCTGTTTTCCATTTCCAATACACACATTAAAACCATTCATAGGACCCCTTAAATTCAGTTAATTTATGGCACTATGTATTCTGGCCAGTGAGTGTCACTCCTTCCCAGTGAATAACAAAGGCATCATTTTACTAGCACAGGATAGGCTGGATATTCTACGGATATATCATGTCCTCATATAAAATGCATTTATTTGAAATGTAGAATTACTGCTGATCACTTTTGCTCATAAAAGATTTAAGACTTGCTTTTTGTAAGAGGGGAAGGGTTTGCTTCAGAGTGCCTGGATATACTCCAGTTTCAATAATCTCCTTTGCCAAATCCAGATTGGAACCCTCCTGGTAATATCAAGCAGAAAGTTTTTCTCTTTCTACGCTACACTATTAACAACTTCAAGCACTGAAGTGCCCACATCTAGTGACCATGTTTGTCACTTCTGCCAACTGCATGACACAACACAATGATACCCACGCAGCACATGAAAGTTAAAGCTATTGGTGAAGACACACCTGAGACCGGCATTCAGAGCAAGGCAGGCAAGGACAGTATCAGCTCTAAGCAGTACCAGAGTACCATACTGTGCTATTCTGAGACAGCTCAAAGTAGGGATGAATGGCCTTGAGACTCTTGACCCTGATTCCAAAAAATGAGAAATTATTACAGCCTGTTTATTGGAACCTGGAAGAATGACAAGCCTGGCACAGAAACAGCTAGGTAACGTCAGAATGCCTGATATTCAGCCTGAATGCCAGAAAGCACCAGGAGACTTTAGCAACTAACATCATGATGGGGAAATCAGTGGTTTCTTGGTCCCAGTGATAAAAAGCCATGCTAAGCATTGACAGAAGCGAATGAACCATAAGCATGAGGGCAGCTCACATGAGGTGGGCACAGACTAAGTTGCAGTGACGACAAAGTCAAAGATAACCACAGATTAATCAGTGAGTAAGGAAATCTACAATTACCAATAGCAAGACAGCAACAAAAAAAAAACCAAACCAAACCAAAACAAAACAAAAACACCCAAAGAAAGCTTACTTCAAAGGCAGTTCATCTAGTCAACCAGCATGCCATGAACTGGTAGTAAAGATGTTATTCCAGTAATCTCTAACCACAGCAAAGATGTAGCACAGAGACAACAGGTTTAGAAAAGAACACTATACAATAATTTGTATGGAATTAGGGACGCGTGCTGTAGGAGGGGAGAGCAGGTATCAGTTTGTTGCACAGCTCAGCAGCAAACTGCAACGGCAGCATTCTTGCAAGTAGTTTGCCACCAGAGAAAGCTGTGTTTTATAAAAACAAAGTTCTCTTCTTACGTATCCCACCTTGGCTGAAAGATAAAATCAGCCAGTGTCCTAAATCCTAAAACAATCTTAATGATTTTTCCCTTTTATCCTATGGGAAGCCCATATTTATTTTCCAGATAGGCAATTTAGATGGGGAGAATAAAAGCGTTAATAGACATTCAAACTGCTTATGATTACCCAGACAATTGTCAGGGCCTTGTCAGGGCCTGACCTCAGTCCGACCCAGTCCCCAGGGAGATGACCAATGCATCCAGGCACTGCCCTGGCTGCCCCCTGTCTTTCCCTGATCCCTAGCTTATGTGGTGCGATGGGGTCTGGCTGCAAGGTCCTGCCCAGCTGGCGCTGGGGAGCCCCCAACACTCCCAGTCTCCAGTCCTTGGGGAACCGCCAGCATCCAACCTTCCTTGGCCAGGCAGGGGACAACTAACTGATCTTACTGATCTCCTTTCTGCACTTCTCGCAGATGGAGCGATGCTCTTCAGTTGTAAGAGAGAAGCGGCAATATACTTTATTGATATAAAACAGTGAGTTAATAAAGTTCAATGGTAAATGCAACAGTGGTTTAACAAGATTCGATGGCAAGGTACACTCAGGTACTATTTACTGCACAGAGGACAGGGTCAGACAAAACTGTCAGGGAGACCCTTTCGTTGAGTCAAGGTTCAGAATGAACCCCCTTGCTTTCTAAACCCCTTCTCAGAGAGGAGTCCAGGTGTGCTTGGATCCAATCCTAGTCCCAGATTTAGTCAATGGTTTATGTCTAAAGGATTATATGTGCACAATCAATCTAAGATATAATCTTAGTGAAGCTTCAGAGTTTAGCATGCTATTAGTCACTTACTGAGGATCTGTTGTGGCAAGGAATCTCTCAGCCTCGAGGAGTAACCTTGAGAGGTGCTCCTACTCAAGGGGAGATCCTGGTGTGGAGCCTGCTGCCGTGCAGGAGAGCTCAACAGGCCCTGGGCTCTCCACTACTTATAAAGTAAGATGATTGACCTATATTTGCATACCAGCAAGAGATCTGGGTCCCTGTACCAAATAGCCTTCAGCTACCATGCTGGCATCCATCCCCCAAAGTCCCGCAGCCATCACGACCCTTACTGGTGGTTATGGCTTAAGCGGGGTTGGGGGGGGTGGGGAAAAGGACACAGGGACACACTGCCACAGCGCTGTAACATTATGTTACCACTTCCATGTGAAGCTTTCAAATGGCACTGAAACGGGCACTTTTGCAGAATTGTTTTTAAATCCACTGTCTTATACTGAAGCCTTTCAGTGAGATATGAAACTGTGTTTACGGAATGCCCACCTGCTCTTTTAGGCTGCAGCTGCTATTTATTACCCCAACGGTGTAAAGGGGATGTGGAGGGACTCTATCAGGGAGTCTACTGATAGGACAAGGGGTAATGGTTTTAAACTGAAAGATCATTGACTTACATTAGATATGAGGAAGAAATTCTTTACTGTGAGGGTGGTGAGGCACTGGAACAGGTTGCCCAGGGAAGCTGTGGATGCCCCATCCCTGGAAGTGTTCAAGGCCAGGCTGGATGGGGCTTTGAGCAGCCTGGTCTAGTGGGAGGTGTCCCTGCCCATGGCAGGGGGGTTGGAACTAGGTGATCTTTAAGGTCCCTTCCCATTGTAACCATTCTATGATTCTACGAATTGAGTTTTCCTAAGTGAGTAACAAAAAAATGCTACAAAAGTCAAGGCAAGACTTGGGGTTGATCATGTCCTCCCAGTTCCAAAATATCTCTTGGATTAATGAGGAGCCTCTCCCTAGGTTGCCTGGTAGGATCTGTACTATTAGATACCAGAACATACAAATCATTTTTCACAGCTGTGATTTTACCATGGTGTAGGTTAGTCTAAGGTTTTCCTTGCTGAACAGCTGTTTCAACTGTTGACTCTATCAACTGTACTGGTACCTAAGGATTTAGTATTTAAAAAAAAAAAAAAAACATCTGAGGAGTATATGCAACCTTTTCTAATAAAAAAAAAAAATGGAAATCAATATGCACACACAGGAGAGAATATTCCTACAAATAAAAAGGTTATCAAAATTACACAATAATCTTATGAAAGCCTTTATAAAAATCCTGCTGCTTTATCTACCACTGGATTCAGGCATTTCAAAAATAGGTTGTAGCCCACAGCAGGAATGTGCTCTCCTTCACACGCAAAACCTAACTTAGTGACTGCAGCACATCTACCTCTTGAGCAGAATTAGGGGACATATTACCAGCAGATCACCCAGACTGCTAAAGATCATTTTGCTTCCTGATGTATTAGTGAGAGAAAGCACAAATCCCATAATCTGACCCAGTTTTGCCAGTACTGAATGACTGCTAGCATGTGACTATCATTCAAAATGAGAATATTTTGGGGAGTGTGAGACAAACAAATATGTTAGAAATCAAGCCTGCTTTAAGATTCTTAAGAAATTAAGAGTGGGGCTCAGACTGAAGAAAGCAGCTGGGGACTGCTCAGATCTCAGTTTGTTCATTATGATGAGAAAAAAGGCAAAAAGGAAAAGAAGAGATATGCCAGTTTTAATCTTTGTAACCTGTTCAAGATGTTCTTCCTATATACAAGAATTTCCATTCGGAAGTGCTATTTGATGCATGCAATATACGCTTGGTCAAAGGTCTGGAGTGCTATATTTTCCTCTATATGAAGGGAGAGTAACTCCACAAACTCTGGCAAAGGGCTATGATGAGGGGGGAAGCTAATGTGTAAAATGGCCATGGCAAAATAAAATCTCTGAGTGCCTCAAGCGGTCGATTGGGTTTTGCTCATTTATTTTCTTGTGGTTCTGTTGTCTTGTTCTGATGATAAAGATTCTTTTCTGTTCATGGTGTGTTTTCTCATCTCATTTCCTTCCACAGTTTTGCAACTAAAATGCCTGACTTTTAGACAGTGAATTCTGGACACCATTTTAGATGCCAAACAGGAGACAACAGGAACCTGCTTTGCAGGTAACACCTGCAGCTCACTTTAATTTCTGTTATAACCATAAATGGTCATTTCTCCTAAACTATTAAATTCACTATTGCCAATACTACCATATTTTGATATCTTTTCATTAAAGTAGCTTAGTTTCTCCTAAACTCGTAAATCTCTATCTCTCCTCCTCCTCTCAGTGTGCGAGAGGTAGGGGGAAGAACATCTGTTGCCTGCCATTGGCCAATTTGGCCAAACCCATGACACTTGACCACTTTGTGGAAAGTTTCAGTACCTCATCAACTGTTAGAGCTATGGATCAGATTAACATTCTTGGGAAATGGTGGACAATGTGCATGAAGCTAAAACAAAGTCTTTTTACAAGTCCCCCTCCAAAATCAGACCTTTGCAAAGTCCAGGGACACACTTTGATAGGAAGAGGGTTGCTCTCAGGGCTCTGAGTGCATCAACATACTCTGTTTTCTCTGGTCAGCCTTTTGGTACACTGACATGGGCATGTCTAGACAGATGTTACTGGAGCTGAAACAGGTGAACCCGAGCTAGCTTTGAACTGGTTAGCCTGGGAACGGCTGTTGGCAGACTATTTCAGCACAGGTTAGCTGCCTAAAATGCTAGGTGTGCTTTCTGGTCTGCTGTGGTAGCAGTATCTGGTCTAACTGGTTTCAAGTGAGTGCATGTATGCTGTCGTGTCCTGGAGCAACAAGTCCTCAAGGAGAATCTCAGGAAACCTGCAGTCCAACAGCAGCGTTTCTGCTCTCAAGTTTCTCTTTACACCTAGCATCTCCTTCCACATCTTCTGCTCCTATCTGCCTGCAGCTGCATCCTGCTCTGTATCTTCCCTACCGCCACCTGACCAGCACATGTCTTGCACTCTGTGTTCCCTGTGCTACCCCACAGAACCATACAAAAATAATCTCTAATTGTATGGAAATTAAAAGTTTCAGCAAGGGTGCCATTTTTGCCATTGTGTTCCATAGTCCTTTGTAGGCGGAACAAACCACTTTGTGTTAACAAAAACTATATTTTACTGTCCCTTACACTCCAAGTGTCACTGGGAAACACCGTTCAAGACTTTCTACATTTCATTCTTTATATGAATAACATGAAAGAAAATGTTCAATGAGCATATGCATCATTAGTTATTATATTGAAGATCCAGAATACAGAAACAAATATTTCTTTCTAGTGTGTATAATCTCAGTAAAAAGCTCTGCCTTTCCAGTACTATCTTTCAGCTGAAAGTAGTGAATAAACCAAGACTCTCAGTTCTACTGCTCAGGTATGCACTTAACAAGATAATTTTCTGTCAGCTTCCTCCAAGCTCTGTGACAGTCTTACACCACGCAGTTTTGAGTCCCAGAGGACAGGTTCCTCTGAGTGCAAGAGGTGCCTCAGACCAAGGCCTTCCCAATACTAAGAGCTCGTTTTTGATCACAACACCCCAAATTGCTGGAAACCTCCCCCACTGGAGACGCTTTACATTTCCAACACATCTGTTCTTCCTTTTTTCCAAGTAATCCCAAACAGAGGACCTAGACCTGAGGCTGTACAGTCTGTGGGCTGCTGCAGCCTGTCATCTCCACGAGGACAGAAAAGCCTGCTGAAGTGAGCGGAAATGGCAAGTACCTAATTACTACTCCTCACAACCAATATGAAGTGGATCTTCCCATTCTTTATTTGAAGTGTTCAACATTGAACTTGAAACAGATAAGGGATAGTTTCTGGTATTATCAGCCGGAGTCAGATAGACTGAAGATGGCAAAAGCAACAGGAGCATTTTAAGGTAGATATAAAACCATATACAAACCCCAAAATGGTGCTGTTCCAGGCAGTGATCTTACAGTATATAATTTCCCTTTCACTCAACACAGGTTCATGGGTGGGCACAACCTCAGCATGAAGCAGCTGGGACTGCTCTCCCCTCTCACTGGCTATGTGGTTTCTAGAGGGGGAAGCAGAAAGAGCTGAAACTGAGACCACTGACGTGCCATTCAGGACCCATGGTTTATTGCAGCAGAGACGGGTTTTAGCCATTGCTGGCGACACCCCTGCCACAGCGTTGGAGCTGTTTATACTCTTAGTGCACATCACAGTCTGTTGGAAAGAAGCCATGGGGTTAAGATGGGTGAGCAAGCGGTATCTGTGTTATGACAAAAGTACTGGAGACAAGTAGCGGAAACAAAGGTCAAGTCCTCCCTGCTCCCCAAGTAAATCCATTCCCACAGAAACAAATAATCCTTTTGCACCTTTTTCTCTAATACAGTGGATCAGCATTTACTTCTCACTCTGATTTCTTTAAACCAGCAGTCAGCACATACTGCCTTCATATTTTATTAAGGTTACTATCTCTGTCACTGAGCTATGCACCAGAATGCAGGTCAGCTTTGAAAAGTCTAACTATAAAGATAAATGGCTTAATTAAATGCCAACTGATCTCCAGAATTCATCAAGCTACAATTCTGTTGCCTCTTAGACAATCAGGAAATCTCCCTGTGGATTGCTCCTAACAGCCTCTGGGATGCTAAACATAGCTCTAACCAATGACCTTTTCAAACATACTGCAGAAAAAAATCTTGGGTGAGCGCCAAATCCCCTATAAAGAGCAGGACAGTAGTTTAATATGTGGTACCACATACAAACCTTTAGCAAGACTCACTGCTAATACCACTGGTTTGTCTTTAAGTCTCATTTCATGTTTTGGTTTGAGAAACAAACTGCTCCTCAAAATGCAATAGCAAAGTCTACCAGAGTTAACTTGTCATCAAGTGACTACCAGGACCAGGGTTCTCCCTAAATATTTCTGATTAGATTTCTGGGATACTTAGAGGAAGGATAAGTGGATGGGTGTGAGTTCAATATTGTTGGCTTGGGATGAAAGTACTTAAAGCTTGTCATGTGGCAATTTCCCCACCAGCTGCCAGTTTGGCTTTCTCTGGTTGCCTGCTATCCATACCGTCTCCTGCAATGGGCAGTTCTCTGTGCTGCAAGGGACTGAAAACAGCTTGTGATTGTTTACTTGCTTGCAAGTAGTTATTTACATCAACAGAGAACAACCTCACTTGGTGGTTGTTGTTCAGTTCCTAAAGGGAAGGGGCTAATAAGAAGGCATAAATAATTACCAACTAGTAGAGCTGTCTACTCTTTCCTATCTTAAAATAACTGAGGAGCTGCTTTTCAGTATTTTGTAGTCCTATTTGAGTCTTTCTGTGGTTCCTGAGGATGTCAAGCCATTGTCTGAGCTATTACTTCAGCAAATACTGTCTTCTTTTTCTACCATATAGTTGCTAAGAAGAGAAGTATTTCCTCTCAAAACACCTGGCTTGCTTTTCCTTCAATTTTTTACATTTCTGAAGACAATAACTCACCCTCAGCACCTATTTGCAGACTTTTCCTTGCTCTCTCTTTGAACAGGAAAAATAAAAAAAGAAAAAGGTTTTACTTATCAGAGGAAAGAGGATTATCTGAGAATTTCTCATTTGGTTTTGGATTCTCACTTAACACAGTTCACACCAACAGAAGATGGAAGTGCTATGTTTTCCCAAGAGAAGTCTTGCTAATGTACACTAAATTGCAGTGTTTCTTGATCTCTCCTAAATTCCTTAAGCCTCGTGCATACAACAAAATACAACTGCTTTTTCATCAATAGTTTTAAACTATCATTCTTAAATCTGTTTCATGCGTTAACAAATTTAAATAAGCAGCACTGGTGCATTGGACAGTTGATCAAGTAGGGTTAAAGATTACAAATGATTGATTCTCTGTGTCCCAATTTTCCCAAACAGTGCTTCATTTTGGAGAGTAGATAGTGCAACTGTAAACATGTTTCTGTTGTTAGGGACAAATTCTGTTTAATAGACTAATTGGCTATAAGCATGCTCTACTGAAGCCTACAAACACTTGGAACTAGTAGGTTAGCTACAACAGTGAGAGCAAAATGATGTCAAGTACTTTATCGAGGGTGAACTCTTTCAAGGTCGTGCTATAACAGTCTCATTTTCCATGGAAGACAAGCCTAATGAAAGCTCTCAAAGGAGAAGTATTAATCATTCCTCCTTTTAAGTTTTGCATCAAATAATGCCATTTCTAGCAAAGACTATCTGTGCATGTGTTTTTTGTGTTTATCTACTGCAGATAAGCGTACTTGAAGTGTTGATATACGAGATGCTTGTGGGAACGTTATCTCTTGAACAACAAAAAAGGGATGGGTGAGGAGGGGACAAACTTATAAACTGGTAGACAGAGATATACTCCTTGGCAACCAAATACAAAATAGTAGCTTTGTGGCCTTTTGGTCTTGCCAAACTTAATTGACTCTGCAAACTTGTGTTTAGAGAGGAAAACATTTTTAGAAAAATGCAAGCACTATAGTAGAAGAAAATCAACAAAAATAATTATAGAAAAGCTACTGAAACCTGAAGACTACATCTGTAGTATTTACATGCCTTGATCATGGGTCACTGATGTTTTTAACACAAGCAGACATGTTTTTCCTCCGCTGTGCTCCTTCATCAAAAATAAGCTGCTATGACCGACTTCACTATATGAAAGCCCTTCATCGCAGATTGCTTATATAAGTCTCTAGTTCAAATTATATCCAAAACATATTTTTTAAAAATTTCTTACATAATTTTTTTTTATCCTATCTACTGTTTGCTCCAGCAACATGCGAAGCCAAAATGTTCTGCTCTACTAACACACTAGGACAGAAGAAATCCAGTTGCTTCAGCTGGAGTTAAATTACAAGAAAGAGAGATGCTTGGATTGAGGCTAAATCCGTGTGCAACTGCACCCATTGGAGCTTCAGCTTTTTTCTTGATGATAGACTACAGAGCTGTCCAACAGAGATCAATACCTTTAAGACAGCCTGTTGTTAGGGAGAATAAATGAGTTTCATCAACAGAAAGTTCTCTGAGGGGCTCCACAGGCATGGGCTGCTTTTTATTTTAAGTGGTTATTTTGTGGCAGGAAAATTAAGGACAGCATTTCCATTATTTCATGCGATAAAAGTGCAAAATATTCTCATTCCTGAGTGCATGAAGCACTTCACTGTCTTCTAAATGGGAATATACTGTCTTATGCTGAATGTGCGTCTATAAAACATTCCTGCTAGTCTGAATAAAACCTCATTCCTGGTGCTTGCATGTTTTTATTGTCCAAAGGAGTTTCTGACTAATTCATAAAGAGGAGATTGTCCATGTGCCTTTGTAGGCAAGGTTTGATGTCCTTCAGTTCTCTCATAGATCTATTTCCAGGCTCCTGAGGCTTGATGTTTTGTCGAAATGTCTTGTGCTTATACATATGTGACCATACATAAATTAAAGTTGGTTGGAAATTTTGGTAAAGGAACAATTTTTCTATTGAAAATACCAATATATTAAAATTAGAAAGTAGTCTGGGAACGTGTTCATTTCAACAGAACTGGAGAAGGAGACCAAACAGGTTTTAATGGAAGATTGCTTAGCTTTGGACTCTACTAACAGGCAGCCTGCCTGGCAGGCAGTTTGGGCATATCTGACTTTCTGTTTTGCCTCAGAATAAAATATTTTCAGGGATCTGAGGTGCTCAACCAAAGGAAAATTCCACCTATAACATGGGCATACTGAGGATATCTGTTTTCAGCTTTTTCTTCAGCGCTTTCTAGGTTGCACCCAGAAATGCCTGATAGCCCAATTGCACATAACATGAAGTTGTCTAGCTGGCTCCAATCAGAAGTAACGAGTTAATATTTCTACAAGACCTAGAAAATGTAAAAAGTAATTTACAAATACACACTACTATTCAATATTTTTCGTGCGACCTTTCACCTGCATATGTGTATATTATCACAAACTAGTTTGAATCAACAGCAAATACCAATGCTGTTCAAATCACAGCATGAGCCACACATCATACAAAAAGATCTCCCACTTCAAACCAACTTTCTGAATCAACTGCCCAAAGATTTGTTATTTTTAAAACAACCACAGCTCTTATTAGTAATAAGTACTTCACATTTTAAAAGCATTTAACAGCCTAACATATTTGTTGCTCTTTAAAGAGCACTAAGATTTGGATTTTGCCTTTTCTCCAAGTTTAGCTGGCAGTAGTCCAGAACTGACAAATTACATTCATGCATCCATTCCAATCGCCGGAAGCTCTGATCTTACAGAAACCTTTTCTCAGCGCCCTGCCATTCCTAGGATTTAAGCCCCCGTGCCCGTATATTCCACTAACGTCTCTCCTGCTGCGCTTGTCTTTTTTGCTTTTCTCTCCATATGTCTTGTTACCAGAATGTCTGGATGTCCTCTCCTTTCCTGGACACAGGAATCAAGCCTACATTTTGATTCTGTATCACTAAGACCTTCTAGAAGGGACCTAATCAGTTCTTTAAACATTGACAGAAACAGTTCATCATCATGACTTCACCATCAGTGTTTATGATTCTGATACATTTATCATCGACCTTGACTGTGAGACAAAAATATCAGTAGGTTTAGGCATGTGATCTATGACTCTTCTCCACAGGGACAGGAAATTACTACCACCACTTACAAAATAACACCAACTTTTGTAATGCTCACATTAGTTATTGTTTCTTAGGTTCAGTATCAAAAAAGGGAAAGAATAAATGCATATAACGATGCTGTGCAAATACATTCACTAAGAAGTTAATGCCAGCTTGGTTATTATGAAGACATCTGAAACATTTTTCTTCTTGAATTTCTTACCACAAATTAATGAGCAATTGTAATGTTAACATCAAGGAACATCTTTTCATTTTGCTGGTTTCTGTAAGAACAGAGGGTTTTTCCACAAAAGCATAACCAAATTCCATCAATAGCAGCATATCAACACCACACTACAGTATTTGTTTTCACTATAGAAACAAACGGTTTCACTATAGAAACAACATTAGCCTGTGGGGACATTAATGCATATTCATTGCCCAGTCTATTACAAAGCTGAGCTTCTAGAATAAGATGGATTGAATTTCTTTCATAAATGATGGAAAAAGTCATCAATAATTTCAAAAAAATGAAAATAAAACTTACGTAGCCTGTGGCTCTGGGCCCTGTGGTTAGGTTATTCTTTGCCTAAAGTGAAGTATGCTCAGATGAAAGTTCTTCCTTAGGAACTTTCGTAACATCTTTCTCCTGAAAAGACTCTTTGGTGCCAAACAATCTAATTGAGCTCGAAGTGAATTGTTTTCATCTCTGGGGTTATTAATTTATCTCTCCTCTATCCAAATGCTTATTTTAACAAAATGTGAAGAAACTTAATATCTCTGACATGTCTCATCCTCTGTCAATATTAGCTGAAACTTGCCAATTGGCTGAAAAGTTGTTGGTAAGGCGCTTTCAGACAGACGCACTCAGACAGTGTGGTTGCATAAACCTCATTTCCTTAGGAAAAGAGGCTAAAAATTAATAACTGTCCCCATGTATTTTTAGAACAGCCCAATCTTGGGAGTTCACCAAATCCTAAAGATAATTCTGTTTAATATTAGTGCACCTCCATTAGCAACTTAAGCTGTTCCATCATATTATCCAGTTGAACATGCAAGCCTCAGCAGTAAAAAGGACATTCCACTTTAATAAAACTAATAGTTCTTGAATTTCTTCCCTTTAATACTGCTCATCTTTTGGTACCCAAAGTTTATCATCATAGACAATACATCAACTTAGTAGCTTGTATATAGATGAAAAGTAACTACTGCAGTTCTAAATTGTAAAACTCATCAGTTTAATTTCTGTATAAAATGTCCAAATAAGTAATTGTTATGCTGGCAAGGAACACCCTGAATCCAACAAAAACAATTTTAAAAAGCCCTAACTTACCCTTATGAAAGCACATCATGTCCAGACCTAAGCTGTGACATCAAGGTCAAAACCAGAATCTCGAAAGCAGTCATATGCTTATAATTACTCTGAACTTTACTTGCTGCTCATGTTGGTCATATTACAATCACATCATTGGAAAAAGCAAAATATCTGCTTGCATTCTAGAGATAATTGTGGGAAGGAATAGAAATGGGAATTTGACGATCCCTTTGAGATAAACAGTTATAAATAATGGGCTATAGGCTCCATTTACAGACAAAACCAGAAGCAGGAGAACACTATGCTAGCTTACTTGCTATATATATTAGTTTCACTGAGAGCTGCTAGAGTCAAAGAACCAAAAGATATGCAGGCAAGTGCCCCACAGTCATTAAAAGCAACCACTAGAACCTTATATTTTTGCCTTTTAATGTTCTTTGCATCAGCAGCAGCTGTATGCCAAACAAAAATGGAATATCAGCCAGAATGGTTACTCTTAATTTCTTCAATTGCATTAACAGAACACGACTACAGCATTTCTTACATGAAGTTGAGGGAAGTGAAAAAAAATGAGAAAGCAAAGTTTGCAGTGGAACAATAAGAGAAAATTGCAATTTTTAATTTGTCCCAATAATCTGAACTCTTCTTTTTGTATTACTCATGGTGACATAGACTTCTGTACGTAGAATCTTTTCTAAAGGAAAAAACCCTTAGCTGGCCAGCCCCCATTTTCCAAACATGTTCTTCATCTTCTGTACTTTCCTCCCAAAGTTATAAGTTAGTGATATTAATGATATTGTTCATATTTTTGTAAGGATCATGCACTTTTAAATTACTCAACAGTAATTCCTTAGATGAGTTGTTTTCAACAAGTTGCCAGGAACGTGTATGTGTGTGTGCCTCCCTATGAAGAAGCTGTGGGAGTCAGTATGAAGGAGGAGGTGGGTAATTAGGGCATGTTCTCATACGCAACTGAGCCATCACCACAGTTCTCTGGTGGCAAAAGGGAGAGCTCTCGCTCATCCCGTTCCAGTCTTGGCCAACTGGCTACTACTGGTTCCGGCTTTTGACACCTTACTCCTTAAGGTATCAAAAGCTACTCACTTTCTTGCTGGGCTAGATTTCTGCCATTACAATGAGTTGACTTAGCTTAGGAGGGCTATAGCAAATGCCAGAAGTAGCACACATTATGCAGGAGAAACGTGTGGCCAGGAGAGAAAACGGGAAGGTGAGAGAGGGAACCTTCCCCTTTTGGTACTGGTAATCCATTATGACAGCTCTTGTGAAACCACACTCTAAGGAGGACATTCTCCTTATCTTTCCCATGCAGTCCACAGAGAGACAGACAGCATCCCCTAGGAAGGATTCAGAGCAATAGCTCTTATTCTCTCTGAGTCACCATTTGGAGGAGTTGTTTCCCCATAAATTATAAGGGAGCCTGGAGAGCAGACTTTGTTGCTAGGCAAACTCTGCATTTGTGAAATGTTTTGCAGTCAAACCAGGTGGTCTGCAGTACTTGCCAGATTATTTGCAGTGTTACTTTGCAATTATTCCATACAATTTTATATGAAAATTAACAGGTGATTATGATCCACTAGGAGCACTAAGAGAACAACACTGGACAGTACTTCAAGATGCTGAATGTGTATTACCAACCTGACAGAAGACCATCCACTTTTCCCTGCTGGGCTAAATTGAACTGGCTCAGTGATCCAAGGATACCCAAGGACAACTAAAGTTGGCAGGAGCAAGCTGAATGGATAAGGCGGATAAGGGGAGCAGAGCTGGAGGTGGTCTGTTAGCAACGGGCTGTTAGATCAGCTCACCCCATCCCACAGGAAGTTATGGACTGTAAAGATTGGTCTAACTTTTAAATGAGAACAAGGCCCAACACTTATTCAACAAATGGCCAAACCAGCACAAAGTAACCTGGAACAGCTGCAAGTTCTCAAACTTTCGCAGTGTTACACGACAAGAAAGTGGCAGGTCTGAGAACACAATCTAAGAGGCCCTCTCATGGGCCTCCCTCTTGCCTTAGACTTGCCTCCCTTTTCAACCAGCCTGTGGTTTCTCTAATGACTGCCAGCAAGCCTTCCAGCTGTGCTAACTCCAGCGGTGATGCTGACATCCGTTCACTAAGAACTGGACTGAGACCAACAGCTCCTTTTGTATCTCCCCACAGTCATTACTACTTCTTTACTATTGACTTGGACGAGATTCAAACCAGTTGCCTATGGGTGAAAGGTTCCTTCTCCTGTCATGAATTCCACGCTCCCTCTTTCCCCTAGCTTCCAGCTGTCATCTCCTACCCCTTCTTCCTCCCAGTGGTGCTCTCTGAGCTTCTTGACCATTTTCAGCTGTCCTGCAGTTCCAGCTCCTTGTGCCTATCCATCCTTCTAGTCTCCAAAAGCTGCTAGTCCTTGTTTCTTTGTCCTTCCTGCTTAAGTCTACTTCTCTTTGTTCTTGAGCTAGCCTGCTCTTGTATCACTTTTTCTCCAGTTTCAGCATCACTGGCACCAGTCTCAGTTTCTACGACACTACAGTCTAGCCTTCTGTCTCTTGGTCCCACGTTCTCCTCTGTCCCTGTTTCACCAAACTCAGTGTAGCCATTTTTTCTGCTTCATCACTTCTTAGTCCAAGTGCTGCCCACCCAGGTTCCCTATAAGTTTCAGGCCTTTAACTAAAAAATTCAGCTACGCAGCCAACATCAGCTGAAAAGACAAAAATTAGAAGTTGCTGGGTGTTCCACAGAAATGGAAAAGACAGGACAAGGTGGTTGGACTGCAGTGAGTAAAAAAACAACAGGGCGTATCTGAGGGGAAAAAGTACTATGGATCCACCTTGCTTGCTGAGATATATGGCCAGTTAGCCTCAATGCAAATTTGTGCAAACTCAGTTGTTTTCTCGCTGGGACCTGAGCCGATGGAGCTGTGCAGTACAGGGCTCCACTGTAATGCAGACACAGCCTTAGGCTGACAGAAGGTGGCCTCTATCACGGACACTCAGAACGAATTAATGTACAACAGCAAGCAGTTACCTGGTCTCCCTGAACACAAGTGAAACCATACTGTTCTCCTCTTACCAGTCACTACTTACATGTGTGAGTCCACATGGGGGCACATATAGCGATCCTTTTCTTTCAATAGGCTTGAGTTGCACCTTCCTACTTCTGGGTTGTGCCTCTACAAATGTGGCAGAAAAGCTGGACCACCTCCACCCTTTGCCTATGACCAAGGCGGCCCGCAAAGACTTGGCAGTGCAGCATTCTCCACCACAACTACGTTCTAGCATTTTGAGCACACACCTTGGATTCAGATTTTGATTTATGATCATTGCTATCTGGCATCTAAATGGGGGTCAATAATCTTATTATCAGGAAAACTATCTGGCTTTACACCTCCCCACTCTGTTCACATGTATGCGAACATGATATTTTATCCAAATGAATACACTATTCTAGACTATAATTGAGCCATCCTACTTGTAATTAAATCTATATATGTTTCAGAAATGTAAACTCATCAAATGAGTAAGGCTCCACTTACAATTAAATGATTTAAATGTGTGGATTTGCCAAGTAACTTCATTACCATACATAACTCATCACCATACGTAACTCATCACCAATACATATTGTACTTTTCATTCAAAGGATAAAATATGTGGATTATACCGTAATACTTAACATGCAGATATGAATTAAGCAAGTGCATGTCTGAGTTTAGAAATCAAATTCAAACCAGGCACGCACTTCTTTATCTGATCTGAGGACCATGTGGCAAACAGCTGGACTCTAACATATATTGATATCAAGTATCTTGAGGCCACAAGAAGCAGTTGGTTAGGATCAATGTATGGCTATTGCATGTCACAGCTGTTTCTCAAGCCATCACCTCATTCTAGCTTGTCCTCTAACCCGTTCTTGGGAGTTAAGTATTTCACAGTACTTCCAGTGAAGCTGAAAATTACCTAAGTGAGAAGGTTTTTCAGGACTGGGAAGGAGAATTCTCAAGCAAACCCACTCACCTCTTCAAGCATTTTGTTTTGAAACCACAATTTTAGCCTGGAATAAATTCACTAAAATAACACAAATTCCAGATTTAATTGGGCAAAAATAATTCACGTTTCTAAGATATATTATGAAGTTCCTTAAGAAGTTAAGAAGCCTGAGTTTACTCCCTTAAAAGAAACTTGAAGTATCAGGCACGCAACAAATGCCACACGAGATGAGATTATTTTGGTAATTCCAGAATGCAAGAGAAGGTCATCTTCTGGAGCACTTGCTGTTCCCTCTACTTGTCTGTTAGGTACTGGCTAACTGGCAGTTACTGGCTCCAGATCAGAACAGAATCCGGTCCCTCTTGGATAGAAACTTCCCACAAGTTTGTACATGAGTTATGTGGTCTTTGTGGCATACGAAGGACAAAAGGACAATGAAGGGATGCTGCACATCCAGCTCCTCCAGGCTACACAAATATCAGCTACATACTTGGAAGACTGGATTTGTTATGAAAATAGTCATCATCAGATGAACTCTACATAAATTACCCCAAAACCACAGATAGAGCATGGGAAACTTTTTTAAAAAAAATCAATTATAGATTGTTCTCATTTTAAAATTAATTGTATTTTAGATTAGCACTTTATCAATTTAACAACATTTAATGATATTTAATGTTCTATAGCATGTTCTTTACAAAACATAAACTTGTTATATAAATGAACACACCATGTAGTTATTGGGATAATTATTAGGCCATATATACTTAAGACAAATGCTGTCTAAAAGCTATGTTTAAAAAGTTTCCTTTCAAGAAATTTCAAAGAAAAAACTTTTAGAAGAGGTCAATTTACATATTCTCTCATTTACATTAGGAATCCTAGTACTGTTAAAAATAAGAGTTTTCTGTTAATAATACCAATATTTTCTCCAATTTTCTAGTGGGGGGTGTGTAGATATTTTTTTTATTATTATTTTAATACCCATTGCAGAATATAAGTACATATTAAAGGCCAGCCTTCAGATAAAAGCAACACAGATGATGAAACAAATGCATTTTAGCAAGATTAATAAATCCTAACCTCAAATAGGCTTAAATCATGACTATTCACATATTTAAATCTACACAAATTACAACTGTTTAAGCCTTAGGAATTATTATATACTATAAGCATAGTCTTTGAAAGAGGCCCTATCCTTTCACTTGACAAAATTTCATTAATCAAAAAATCCTTTTAAAAACCCCATATATGATTTTGAGAGGTGAAAGGATGCAAGTATTAGTAAGACCGTCTATTTTATGCCAAATAAGAGCATTACGATTTGTTCTTATAATTACCATATATTTCTCTGGGCAGTCCCTGACTGCAGTAACTGATAATGGTTTTTCCAAAATTCAGTCAAGCCATAGAAAAGTTCAGCTGAGACAAAGAGAGTAATTTCAACACTCTGCGTTTCTTTAGGACATATGCTAATTTTACAATAAAAGCAAGGACTTTTGGCTCAGTTTGCATTCACTATAGCCAGTAAAACTTCCTCTTGCCTCAGTGAGAGCACAATTGGACCCTTTCTACAGCTGACAAATTATCATTCTGTTAAAAGCATTCAAAATAGCAACTGAAGTCTTGCTGAACTTGACAGATACTATAAGCAGCTAAAAGAAAAGAGTAACAGCTGTATTAATATATTAACCACTGTTTTAGAAGAGTAAATGGAAGTCTTAATTTCCTCCTTGCATGTACTATATGCACTGTATAATGAAAACCTTCTTGCTAAATTTGTACTCATTATGTGTTCACAACTGTAAATTAATTCAAATTAGTAACGTCATGATTAAATGTTATTCCAACAAATTAATTGTTCTGGCACTTCAGCATGAGCAAAATGGACTTATAAAAATGTGACTTGTCTGATAAAAGCTAACACTTCCGCATCTCATGCTAAAAACAACAGTGTCTGAAGCTAGAACAATGTGAAGCAGCTAAGGCAGCAATAAAAAAAACCATAAGCGCATAGGAATTCCCCTCAGAAATATCAAATATACAGGGTACATCTTTGAAGACAAATATAAAGTGAAGAATAAAAAGCCGTCCTCTGGAAATGTTAATGGATACAGCAGCTGATCCTTTGAGAAACCAGCTTTTCCATTGCTTTCAATGGGATTATCCATGCAACAGGTTTTCAGCCTGAGAGCTCAAGTACTATAATTTATGGCTGATTGAGTGGACAGTTTCAGATTTTTCTTACACCAAAGATCATGTGAAAACATAGGTACTTACACAGTAAAATGATAGATAAAACACTTCCATCCACTGGGCCTCTCCAGGAAGTTGTAGACATCTCCCTGCGTGCTAGTTTTAGTTAAATAACGGCTATGGAAACACTTTGTTGTACAGGCCTTGTGGATGTCACTTTCTGTCAAGGCTGCAGCCTTTGTGCCTTCCTCAGAGTTGCGGGGAATCCCGGATCCATTGTTCACTGGGGTATCGGGATCCAGCGCCACTGAAGAATACTGCATACTGCTTAAATTCCCCCTGACTTCCAGCAACGCTGCAGATTTCCTATTTCCATTCAGACTGCTAAGCTGGGAAGTGGTGCCTTGAACCTGTCCACAGAGGTTATGCATCGGGTGCCCAACAGTTTCTCCACTACTGCAGGACATTCTGTAACAATGCACAGGTATTAGTAAACCTGATCAATATTTAAAGTTATAAAGAAGGTATTGTATATCTTCCCTGCCCATGGTGTTCTCCAGCAGCTGATAGGATGACTTTCTGGTGCTATCACGGAGCTTCTCTGTGACAGGAGTGTGAGCTGTCAGCCTGTCACCTGCTGTCACTCACAGCCTCTGAAATTAAATCAGAAAAACATATTAGCCAACAACACATGCTAGACACCAGAAGTAACAGAAGGCTGGGAAAGGAAAAAGGCTATGACTTCTGGAGAAATAAAGAAAATTAAGATTCAAAGTTACATTTATTAAGAAGGAAGCTTAAAACTATTTGCATAGTGCGACACTAGTACAGCAGCAGTTATCTTGAGAGCTGATCCTATAATATTATTTTAAGCTGAGCAGTTCTTGAAGTTTCCGGATTAGAGATGGAACTGTGAAAATCTCCTGCAATTTATAAACTTGCTGTTGCCTGAAACACACTAGGTTGAGGTTTTGAACTTCCACACCTACACCTCAAGAGATCTTATCTAGAGTGCCAATGTTCCAGAAATATTTTAAGACTTGAATAAATTTTTTTAGTCAGCTCATGGGATCTGATCTTGCAGTCCATGGTACTCAGGAACAATTTTTCTCAAGTGTAAAATGGAGGATGCCATTAATGATAACTGTCACTGGGAGGTTAATATTGTTAAAAGGGAAAAGATCAAAGACTTCAGGACTGATTCTTGACTTTTTCTAAAGCATTTAATGTTTGCTGCTAACTTTTCTACTCTCAAGCAAGTACCTAGAGAAAACAGAATTGAAAATAAGGCTCTTATAGATCAATATATATTTCATGGTACAGACCTAAATCGCTGCTAATACACAGATACTTAGCAGCAATAATAATAATTTTGTAAGACTGAGTGCAGCTGGCTTTCTGAAGTGTCATTTTTTGTACTGCCTCATTTCTTACACACTACCATGAAAAGCTTCCTTATTTAAAATAATCAGGTAAAATGAAAATACGAGAATACTAAAAGTATCATAAGAGGTGGCTTCAACTTCAAAGCACTGCTGATGTTAATGTTAAAATTATGTCTGTAATGTCATATTGTAATGCACTGTAACATATCACAATATAAATCCCACATGCCTAGGAGTTGCAGCTGACTGCTCCTCTGTCAGAAGAGACTCACACCCACATTTTGAGTTACTTTAGCCTCAGCAGAATAGAGTCATTTAGAGAGACAGCCTTCACCCCTTCTTTTTAAACGGAGCTTATTTTTTGTTGCTGCTTAGAGATCCTCATGTGTAGTAAACGAACTTCCATTGCAGTACATCTGAACAGAGCCCTCTAAGTTACTCCACAAAATATTTACATGGAGTAGTGGACTTGTTGCAATGTCCTCGTTTCTTAACGCTGGTCATGGTAAGGTGGGCTGATGCATTTCTACATTAGTCTTAGACAGGACCGCTGCCTCATCAGTTCTCTTAACAATGAAAAGCTGGAGGGACCAAACATTAAAGTTAAAACACAAAGCCCTTCATCCCAGTCAATCTACAACAAGAAGATAAGAAACACCTACAAGAAGTACAATCCCTCCATATCTTTCACGTCAGGGTGCTGAGGCTACCTAGACAAGTGCTTGTAGCAAAGGCTGGCTACCTAGCAGTTGCCAACAAAGCTACCTAAACCACATTTGCTAGCCTGTTTAATCAAAACAGGTGATCCCCCCAGTAAGACATAAAGCACAGAAAAACCTGAAACCAGCTGGCAAACAGTACCTTCTTTCTCTCGTCGTGTGCCCTTCTACTCCTGTCTTTGCTGCTGCTCCTCCAGCTCTGCACAGCAGCCTCCCTGGATAGGTGCAGGGAGAGGAGCTGTATCCTGACTCTGCCCCCAGCTTATCAAGTCCCACCCTGTGTAAGGCAGGGTCCCTCCCTTCTATCTGCCTTATATGGCTGCCCTGGGGAAAGGCAGAGAAAGAACTGGGGAACAGTTTTGACAATTTCAGAGACAAGTTACTTCTGCTTCTTCCTGCTGTCAAAACCAGCAATCACAAGCAACAGCTTAATTTTGCTGACGATCGTCCTCCTTTCCCTCCCAGTCCTTTTCTTATCTGCATACGCTTAATTGCAATGGGTTAAGAGTGGCATTTCCTTACTTCACATCTTTTAAAAATCTGAATTAGGTGTTGCTTGTAGCTATCTGGCGGCTCTGCAGCAGGCTTTCATATTGGGTAAGTCTAAACAGGCATCTTCAGTTGTTTATTTTTTTCCATCTAAGTTTTGGCAAAACCAAAAGCAGCACTTCATTATGTTACATTAAGTAACGGAAAATCAGAGTTCTCTATTGTTGTTGCCTTTCTGAACTACAGCTCTATTTTTTTTTTTTTAAAACTAATTCGGGGAGGAAGAGAATCCCAAACATAACCATTCCAGCATCAAATTCCTCATTTTATTGTTGAACTTTCTAATCAGGAAGGAGAAAGTGAATACTACTATTTGTCTCTTTTTTCCCTTTCGTTACAGAAAATAGACTATTGTCCAAAAGGCCAGCATTCTGAACATGACTTGCTTCCCTCTCTTCCACAGTCACACAGCCAAGAATGAAACAGAGGTAACCATCTCATCTTTTGCTTTGGCAGTGGGGGAAATGTTGCCATTTACATGGCATTACACGGCATCACACATGAAGACCATTACATGGTCTTCAACTTTTATCATAATTGTTCATGGAGCTGAGGCCTCTCATTCCTTGGAAAGATTATCCCAGAAAGTTACTTTCTTAGTTTCCCAGTAATATTTCCATGACATTAAAAAAAAAAATAAATGTTCTTCCTTTCTTTTTCTTATAGTCTGATCAGTCTTACCTTTTTACTTCTCTAAAAATCAAACCCTCCAGAACATTATCCTTGGATGCTGTGTGCCTCTCAGTTGACACTGTGCACAGAACTGAATACAGTATTCCAGACAGTACTGTAGGTGAGCCATTGAGGAGGACTAATACCTGATTAGAGACATAGAACTCATTCTCCAGGTTTTTGCTCATGCTTCTTCCTTGAAAGGCCTTCTGCATCAATTAATACTTTCTTTGCTGTATTAAATTTCCACATAGTAAATTCCTAAATGCAAATATTGTTGTCTGTTCTCACCTATGACCTCTCCTGAACATAACCATTCAAGCTCTAAATAACTAGCCAAAACATATAGGAAAAAAGCATTTCCAAAAAAAATATAATTATCTTGGGTATTTTAGGTTTTAAAATCAGTTTACGTTGAGAGAAAAGTAGTACCCAGATTCACTGCAAACACGGAAACGCAATATAATAGCAGCGGGTCTGAAACCACTGCAGAAATATAACCCAGAGCATCTGACTCCTATTTCTTCATCAAGGAAAAGTGCTAAAGTTTTTTTGTTTTCAGATTTTTTCACACTGAACTGTGGAAGACATGAACTCATTCCTTCACCCACCCCACCCCCCAAATACAGTATATCACATCTTTGGGTCAAACTCTCAAAAGGCAATTAGTCACCTAACTAATTTATGACTTATGTGAAGTGGAAACGCACGATTTCAGGAATGCCTAACTGCTGAAGTTTTCACCAGTAAAATTATATAAGCAATATAATGCCCTGCAACTGCATGTATACAAAAGTGTGGCTTTTATTTATGGCTGGCCTCACATAGCTCACATTTAATCTTGATGTGCCTGATGCAGCCCACATGCTCAGAGCATATCTACCCAACATTGACAGCACTGTATTTAGCCCTAGGCCCAGCAAGCATGATAACTTATAACCAAAAGGCCAGGATGGGGAGGCACAGAGAAATGTCTGGTTTTGAGATGCAGATTTGAATCCCTTTTTGACAAGGTGACACTTCTCAAGAAACCATCCTAAACACAAGACCAAAGACATTTTCCATTGGTATCACCATCACTGTCTCCTCCAGGAGTTGTCTTTTAGAAGAAAAGTGTTAATCAGTCATGCAAGAAACATAAAAGAATAATATGGAACCCAAATGCTAGAAAATATTTTGAATGGTAAGCTGTCCTGGTTCCGGTGGGGATAGGGTTAACTTTTCCTGGTATTCCATGCCATGTGAGCCACGCCCACCCTGAGCTGCCGGGGGAGGGGGCAGGAAGTTGCTGCTTAAAAGCGGGCTGGGGCGTCCTGGTCCGGCCGGTCGGCGAGCGGCGGGGAGCGGCGGTTCCGTAATCGCGTTTGTATATTCCCCCATCCGTGTTGTTGTTGTTGTTTGCCTGTTCCCTTTACTGTCCTGTTAAACTGCCTTTGTCCCAACCCAAGAGTCTTGCCTTTTCTTACGATCCTTCCTGTATTAGGAAGGGACGTGCGAGCGGCACGTGGTTCTTTGTTGCCATCTGAGGCTAAACCACGACATAAGCAATAGATGAGATTTGAGAAACATTCCCACACTCCTCTGTTCATTTCAAATTCCATTCTCAGGACCTATATTTTCTGCATACAATGCTCTTAAACATTTGTGAATCCACTTCCAGTACTGCTTGCCTAAAAGTTAGACACTGCTGAGTGCCATGTACCATTCTGGTTTAACTATAGAACATTTTTCTAGCAATGAACATGCTGACACACAAATTCACCGTGTTGTGTGGCTTGAACTGGTTGTGCCAGGCTGCCTATAAGGGGCAAAATGCCAGTTCCTGCTTTCTGCTTGAGCTTCCCAGCCTGGTGAGCCAACAGTCTTACAGAGGACTGTAAACCAAAGCCTACTGTGGGTAACCAGGGATCTTGGAATGGGGTATAGGCTAACGCCCCAAGTTCACAGAACAGTACTCTCTCACTTTTCAATGCTGGACTGCAGATTGAAGATGTGATAATACCTTTCTTGCAAATATTTTAGATAGTTCACTTGTCTGTAGAGCATTTAGCAATCCATGTAATGCGTACCATGAATACCATTATTCTTTTTCACAAGGACATGGTGAAGATGAATTAAGACTATTCAGACTTGTGTACTGTGAAATTGGATAGCAGATTGTGACACTGTTTCACTCCCAAAAGCTTGACAAGTAAAATATACTGTAGCATTTCATTACATGGGGGATGAGCTGAAGTGCTAAATCGCCTTTTATGCATGTAGGCACTGCTCCATTATTATCAATATAGATAGTCTACAAGCCTGACTGCTTGACCCAGAGTAGTATCTAACAATTCTGTAAATCTCTCAATTCCATACTGAATTGCTGTAAGAAAGTAAGATTGATTCCTCCAGTTATGCAGATTGTTTTATCCATTCAAAGTCCCCCCCCCAAAAAAAAAAGTTACTGGACATAAAATGCAAGTTCTTCAAGAAATACCTGACATTAGTAGCAGCTGTCATGTGAAGAAAATGTTGGTCTCCTATAAACTAAGCTAGATCTTATACTTTAAAACATGGTTGTTACACTGACTCTAATGAAACAAATTCTATCCATCTGGTGGAAATATTAATTAATTAATTCACATGATCATTATAGGGAGAACTAGTACCAACATCCAGATCAGTTTGTCTGTCCCCACCAAACTCATCCTTTTCATTTTTTGAAATTTAATCAAAATTGCAAGCATAAGGACTGAAATTTTCTTTTGGGAATTTCTGTCTTATTCTGGTTTTGACTGGTTAAAAAGCTGTTCAGCAACCTTTGACCACAAAGACAGGAAAAATAGCTAACTCTTTTAAAATAAAAAACACTGGCAACAGACATATAGCAATCCCAAACTAAAACCAACTACATAATATTTCATCTTTTGCTTATTCTGTTTCACTTACCTTTTCTGTTACTCCAATCATCCACTGTATCCAGGCAAACTCTTCTGTTTCGTGCAATGAAAAGGGAAGAAGTGCTGGTTGCAGTGGCAGGTACAATCATGCTATGAAATGTTTCATGCTAAAGCACTGGGCAATGTGGTGAAGATGCAACCCAAAGGGAAGGGTGAGAAGGATACCAATGCAATGTATCTGTTGACGAAAAGAGTGCCTTCATTTGAAGGATGCAGTTTTCAGTCTGGAAATAGTAAGACCACTGTATACACCCAATGGTATTGCCCACAAATGCAGTTCCTGTGGCTGTCCTCGGCCAACAGGAATGACAAGAAGAGGAAAGCGCAATGGCTTTTATGTTAAAAGCACGCTTGGATTCATTCCCTTCCAGAGCACGCTGGATGGCGCGGAGGAGATTCAGCACCCTGGAGAGAGCCAAGGGATCCCGCCCAGCCGAGCCCCCACCTCCCCTCCCCACCCCCAGCACCCTCCGAAAACTACATACATACACCCACCACCTCTTAACTAAGAGGGAACCTTAATCGTGTTAAACTCCCACAGAAACGTACAAGGCATTTGATGTGCAGAAGAGCTCCCAGATCATGCCCCCCACAAGCGAGCAAGGTGCACGTATAAAGTTTTCTTCAGTTAGTCCCAGTAAAAGAAGGGAATTCTTGTTTTCAAAATGGTCCTTCAAATTAGGTTGCTTGGGAAACTGGGCCAGCAACTGGACTAACACTTGTGAGCTCCCGTCCTTATTTCTATTTACCCTTAAAGCAAGAGTTATGGGCTAGTGTGTCCTCATACAGTTGAGTGCCTCTGTGGGATATTGACTGTCACTATGGGAAGAGTATCATCCTTCCATATCAGACAGTTTGCCACCCGCCCCCCATATATTGTGTGCCTCTGCCTCTCCATTTGGTATCCTGTTGGTACTTTATATTGTCTCCCACTACAAGGAGGGAGGAGACAAAAGCTGGAGAATCAGGGGAAAGAGTTGATAAAGGAGTATGTTTTCCTCTGTAGGAAGGAACTGTCAAAAGTATTCATTTCCATGACTTTTGCACCATAATTCAGTCAAGTTTCAAGTGCAAAAATTTATATCAGATGCTGTGCCAATGCCATTGTAGGCTGTATGTGCTATGGAAGCATACGCCACTCTCACCTGCACAGAGCAATGATCTCTTTGGTTAACAGTTGTATGGTAAAGAAAATGCTGGGCCCAGTAAAACGAGATCTGATATTCAAGAGTTCAAGAGATCCATAGCAGAAAGGAAATAATTCTGGGATGTCACGGCTTCAGGCATCATTGTTCTAGACCTCACTGAGCACACCACTAGTCACGCACTGTGACAAAACAAAGGGGACAAATTATGCAACCTTGCTAATTATACTGTCATTTCAGCAGGCTTTTGGAAAGAGTGGAATTGTTAAATTGAAATATTGACAATAAGGAGAAGTTTATTTCATGAAAGTGCATTTTCTAACTTGTCATTATATGCTGATTAAGAAAATTTTGTTTATTGGAAGCCAACATCATAGGGTCCTGATGCTGTTTGCCATATTAAGCACTATTGTAAATCAAGCAATAATTATAATGCATTCCATACAATGCTGAAGCCAAATTCTGCTGATCTCATGTTATTCTACCTGGACAATAGAGAACAGTTTGGTGTGCAGTTTAAAGTGTGCTTGGTCTTTAAGTTTAGTGCTCTTTACTAGGTCAACAGAATTCTAATACTAATTATAATGATACTATATCTTCATAGAAACCCATAGTATTTTTAATACCCGGATAAATAAGAATAAAAACACTAAATAAATTGTATGAACAAAAAAAACCCCACTACCACATAGGGCAAACTGTTGATATGCTTATGTTGCATCAAAGGAAGACAAAATTAGTGCTTGAAATATTGTACCTGTTCTAATTGATGAAGAGGTATCAGTTATCAGTCATGGAGAGCCTTCAAATAATAAGAGACAATATAAATTCTTGTACAGTGAACCTCAACTGTTACTTGATTCCTAACTTCAATTATATTGAGTGTCCTAGCATTGTTTTATTGGGTTAGTTTAAATCATTAGTGATGCATTGGAGGAGAAGGATACTGTTATCGGTACAGAATGCCATTAAAAGTGGATGCTTATTACAAGTATATTTGAACAGACTGATCAAAATATAACTACTGCTTCAGGAGAGACTTTTTGCACAGAAGCTGTGCGTTTTAACTGAAGAGAGAGTTTGGAAAGATGACAGTGATCCTTTAAGGATAAGTACAGTTGAACATTTTTACATTTACATGTATGAGTTTAAAAAGCCAATTAAGACATTTTATTAATTTTAGTTAAAGATTTCCATAGAGCTTTTTTTCTGCAGGCTGTAGGCTCTTTTATAAAACCTGTAATTGATTATCAAGGCCCCAGTAATCTTCTTAAGGAAACTGCGGTGTAAATTAGTAATGTGATCACTACAGCTGATATTAAAGAGATGTAAACTAGACTTGAAGCTCATAATGTAACAGATCCACGTTACCTTCTCCTTCTGTACTAATCTGGAGTCTGAGGCAGTAATTCTTCTGAAATTATACACCTCATTCCCAAAACAGAGAATATCCTCAGTGACAAATCTCCTATTTCTTACTTCCATCTCCTGTAATTTTTTTAATACAAGTGTCTATTACTCTCTTTGGTAGTTCTAAATTCTTTACTGCTTCTAGAGTATGTAGCATGCAGTGCACATGTGCAACATGACCAGAAAGTCAGGCTTCAGTATTCATAATCTATTCTGCACAGATCTGAAGAGCACAATCACAGACAGACTGGCCAAGCGCCTTCCCACTGTGTTCCAAGCAATCAAATTAACCCAGGTTGACTTAGATTTAGTACAGGCAGAAGGGTATATAGCTACTCGGTAATTACTGTGACACTGCTCTGTGCACTCAGAATGTTAACCAGGGGTGGGATTCAATCATAGAAGCAAATTCCATCATTCACCAGTAAATTTTTGCTTTCTGAGTGATCAATGTGAAATTGAATTTGACTGGGAAAATGAAAGAGGAACCATAATATCTTAGCCACAATTAATGGATGACAGAGCCCTTGTAAATGTTGGCTTTTTCACTACAGTCAGGCTAGTCGTGGATGGGAAATCACAAAAATGGAAAGAGGAAGGAAAATACTAGTAACATAATCTATGTTAAACTATATACAGTTTATATAAACTATATACAGTAAACACCTACGTATCTTACATCTCCAACACGTTTCTGCTCATCTGAGTTTCTAAATAACATGTCTGTTCTTCCTTCTCCAAGTGACAGAGGAGTCAACGAGGAGAGGTGCTGTGCTGGACCTTTTTCTCATCAACAAGGAGCGGTTAGTGTGGAATGTGAAGCTCAATGGCAGCCAGCATGGCCAGCAGGCCGAGGGAGGTGATTCTGCCCCTCTACTCCACTCTTGTGGGACCCCACCTGGACTACTGCATCCATCTCTGGGGCCCCCAACATAAGAAGGAACAAGGACCTGTTAAAGCAAGTCCAGAGGAGGGCCATGAAGATGATCAGAGGGCTGGAGCACCTCTCCTGTGAAGACCAGCTGAAAAAGTTGGGGTTGTTCAGCCTGGAGAAGAGAGGGCTCCAGGGAGACCTTATAGCAGCCTTCCAGTACCTAAAGGGGGCCCACAGGAAAGACAGGGAGGGACTCTTTATCAGGGAGTGTAATGATAGGACAAGGAGTAATGGTTTTAAACTGAAAGAGGGGAGATTTAGATTAGATACTAGGAAGGAGTCCTGACAGAAGATTTTGAGCAAACCTCAGTGGCTGTAGAGATCCTTCTTATTCTAGCGCACTTCCTAGACTATTCATATAATTCTCAATTACTGTAACATCAGCAGTTTTTACAGTATCACTAATACAAACAAGTGATAACAGATGGTGATGAATTAGCTGAACATGATGAGTTCAGCAAAGACACTCTGGATCTGAGAAACTTCAGTCCAGTTTTGTCCACCTCTTGGAAATCTGGGACTGTGTTTAGCTTGGCTGAGTCAAGGAAATCTAAACAAAGAAATCTGTGATAAGACACAATTTGATCTGTTTAAAAGTAGCTGTAGAAAAGAGGCTGCCTTGACACTAAGTTATTCTGGAGGAAGCTGGAATACTTGAAAACTGTTTATTCTAGCAACTAGAATATCCCATAAATGTTTCTTTTAAAAACCCTTCTGAAACAGACCATTTGATGTTCACTTTCTTGAGTAAAATCTTACATAAGCACCAGTGTGTTGAACTGGGACCATTCTTCAGAAAGCTGACATTTAAAGAATACTTATGACTAACTAGATTCTTTTTTAGGAAAAGCATGAAAAATTTGGAGAGGATTTTAAAATAAATTAATAATTTCTGATACTGCAACCAAACATGTGCAAATGACTCATGCTGAAGTCATGAAACAGGAACTCCTCACTAACACAAAACACCTGCAGCTGGATCTTGATCAGGTACTGGCACTATATGCTTTCAACAACAAAAGGTCTCATGTTACCCTAATGTGAAAAATAAGATAAAATTCAGAGTGGCTTCTAAGTAAGAATGCTGTAGTGATAGTGTACATCAGAAAGTCAGTAAGGCTTAGTATTTGTAAAATACACTAAAGATATTAAGCAGTAATATAAACCAAAGATTTATCAAACTTTACATGTTAACAGCATTCTCCATTTCATCTTCATGTGCATAAGCTGACTTGCAAGGTTTCCGACATGAGAATATAGATATAGATGATATAGATATAGAATTCAGTTAATTAATCTTAGTTTGGAGCAATTATCAGATACTGCTATTAAGAATTTCGGCACGTTTTGTTTTGTCCTCTTTCCACCCACTGTTAACAATGGGATGGATATTCCATAATTCAAAATTTGTAAAATTAACAAAAATCTTGTGGAAATCTGTAATTGAAATGTTTATATTGTAATTAGCACTAGTAATTAAGCATTATTCATCATTCGTAAGAACGCATTCCAACCAATAATTGTGTTAAAGCGGATGAAGCCATTGTGAGATGGTGTATTAATAATGAAAGGGTAAAATACATTGCAGGTATGTTGTAATTTAAAAAAAAATAGAAAAAAGCCTTGCCTCCGCCTGTCCAGAGGAGGCAAGGGAATCTTTGGAAGCAGCCTGGCCAACTTGGTGAGGTGGGCTTTAAACTGAAGGACTTGGGAGGTGGGGTCCAAAATGACAATGCTCACGCCATCACATCATATCCACTGGGGGAATAAGCCAGGCCAATCAGAGCAGCAACAAATGTTCCTTAGGTGACTCCCAAGATGAGAACCAGAGGGACAGATACCTCAAGGGTGTGAATGGCTGCGGTGGATTCTCTTGCACCCCTCCACGGAAACCCGCATTCTCGATTACCTCTCTGAAATGCCTGTACACCAAACCAAAGCACGCAGCATGGGGAATAACCAAGAAGAACTAGAGATCTGTGCGCAGTCCCAGGGCCATGATCTCATTGCAATTACAGAGACATGGTGGCATAGCTTGCATGACTGGAATGCTGTCATGGATGGCTATGTACTTTTTAGGAAAGACAGGCCAGCAGGGTGAGGTGGTGGAGTTGCTGTCTATGTGAGAGAGCAGTTGAAATGTCTTTGAGCTCTGCCTAGGGGTGGATGAAGAACATGTTGAGAGCTTATGGGTAAGAATTAAGGGGCAGGCTAATATGGGTGACGCTGTTGTGGGGGTTTACTACAGACCACCAGAGCAGGAAGAGGAAGTCAATGAGGCCTTCAACAGACAGCTGGAAATAGCCCCATGACCACAAACCCTGGTTCTCATGGGGGACTTCAGTCACACTGATATTTGCTGGAAAGGCAACACAGCCAGGCACACACAGTCCAGGAGGTTTCTGCAGCACATTGATGATAACTTTTTGACACAGGTGGTGGAGGAGCCAATGAGGATAGCTGTGCTGCTGGACCTTGCACTAACAAAAAAAGAAGGACTAGTTGGGGATTTGAAAGTTGCGGGTAGCTTGGCTGCAGTAACCATGGAGTGGAGTTCAGGATCCTGCATGGAAGAAGGAGGGCAAAAAGTAGGATTACAACCCTGGACGTCAGGAGAGCTGACTTTGGCCTCTTCAAAGACCTACTTGGAGAAATCTCATGGGTTAGGGCTCTAGAAGGTAGGGGAGTCCAAGATATTCAAGGACCACTTCCTCAAAGCTCAAGATTGGTGCATAACTTTCTATGAGTAAGAAATCAAGCAAAAGAGGCAGGAGACCTGCATGGAAGAGCAAGGAGCTTCTGGAAAACTCAAATAGAAAAAGGAAGTTTACAGAACGTGAGAAAAAGGGACTGACCACTTGGGAGGAATATAGGAACATTGGTGGAGTATGCAGGGATACAACAAGGAAGGCTAAGGCACACTTGGAATTAAACCTGGCAAGGGATGTTAAGGACAGTAAGAAGGGCTTCAAGTACATCAATAGCAAAAGGAAGACTACGGAAAATGTGGGCCCGCTGCTGAATGAGGTGGGTGCCCTGGTGACGGAGGATGCAGAGAAAGTGAAGTTACCCAATGCCTTCTTTGCTTCAGTCTTTACTGCTGAGGCCAGTCCTCAGGAATCACAGACCCTAGACATAAGCGAAAAAGTCTGGAGAAAGGAAGACTCTCCCTTGATCAAGGAGGATTGGGTTAGAAATCCTATAAGCAAACTCAACACACACAAATCCATGGGCCCTGATGGGTTGCACCCACGAGTGATGAGGGAGTTGGCAGATGTTATTGCAAAACCACTCTCCATTAACTTTAAAAGGTCATGGAGAACGGGAGAGGTGCCTGAAGACAGGAGGAAACCCAGTGTCACTTCAGTCTTCAGAAAGGGCAAGAAGGACCCTGGAAACTACAGGCCTGTCAGCCTCACCTCCATCCCTGTACAGGTGATGGAACAGCTCATTCTGGGTGTCATCTCTAAGCATGTGGAGGAAAAGAAGGTTATTGGGAATGGTCAACATGGATTCACCAAGGGGAAATCATGCTTTACCAATTTGATAGCCTTCTATGACAGCATGACTGTCTGGGTAGATGAGGGGAGAGCAGTGGATGTCATCTACCTTGACTTCAGCAAGGCTTTTGACACTATCACCCATAACATCTTCATAGGTAAGCTTAGGAAGTGTGAGTCAGATGAGTAGACAGTGAGATAGATTGAGAACTGCCTAAATGGCAGAGCTCAGAGGGTTGTGATCAGTGGTGCAGGGTCCAGTTGGAGGCCTATAGCTAGCAGTATTCCCTAGAGGTCAGTACTGGGTCTGGTCTTGTTCACTATATTCATCAGTGACCTGGACGAGGGGACAGAGCATACCCTCAGCAAGTTTGCTGATGACACAGAACTGAGAGGGGTGGCTGACACACCAGAAGGCTGTGCTTGCCTTTCAGTGAGAGCTGGAAAGCCTGGAGAGTTGGGCGGAGAGGAACCTAATGAGCTTCGACAAGGGCAAGTATAGGGTCCTGCACCTGGGGAGGAATAACCCCATACACCAATACAGGTTGGGGGTTGACCTGCTGGAAAGCATCTCTGCAGAGAGGGACTTGGGAGTCCTCGTGGACAACAGGATGACCATGAGACAGCAATGTACTCTTGTGGCCAAGAAGGCCAATGGTCTCCTGGGGTGCATGAAAAGAATGTGGCCAGCAGGTCGAGGGAGGCTATGCTAGTCCTTCTAGTGAGGCCATATGTGGAGTACTGTGTCCAGTTCTGGGGTCCTCAGTTCAAGAAAGACAAGGAACTACTGGGGAGAGTCCAGCGGAGGTCTATGAAGATGATCAAGGGACTGGAGCACCTCCCTTATGAAGAAAGGCTGAGAGACCTGGGTCTGCTTAGCCTAGAGAAGAGAAGACTGAGAGGGCACCTCATCAATGAAAGGGCAAGTGTCAAGAGGATGTAGCCAGACTCTTTTCAGTGGTGTCCAACAACAAGTCAAGGGGCAACAGGCACCAACTGGAACACTGGAAATTCCACCTCAACATGAGGAAAAGCTTCTTTACTTTGAGGGTGGCAGAGCACTGGAACAGGCTGCCCAGAGAGGTTGTGGCGTCTCCTTCTCTGGAGACATTCAAAACCTTCATGGATGTGTTCCTGTCCAACCTTCTCTGGGTAAACCTGCTTTAGCAGGGGTCTGGACTGGGTGATCTCTGAAGGTCCCTTCCAATGCCTACTGTTCTGTGATTCTGTAAAAGCCAGGAACTCTTGAGCGTGGCAAGACATACAAGTATGTTGCTATGAAATCCCTAATACCTGCACCTAACAGGTTCTGAGAAGCAGAAAAAAATTAAGAAAAGCAAGACTATCTCGTCCAGATTTACAGACATGACAGCATGACCATTTTGTTTCCATATGACAGGCCCGAACCCATTTGCGTTTTCCTGAAGAACTCCTCGGAGCTTTGCTTACAGGGGTCGCTGTCCCCGTTTTGGGGATACGAAGAGCATGCAGGGACCAAGAAGCTGTATTTTTCACTTGTGAGAGGAAGAAACTGACTTCGGGAAGAGGCCACCGGCAGAAATCCCGACCCGACCCCACCCCACCCCTCAGGCCCCGGCCAGTCCCGGAGCCCGGCTGCGCTCCCAAAACTCACACAAGAGCCACAGACGCTAAAATGGCGGCATCAGGGCGCAGCCGCAAGGCACTTTCTGAGGCACGACCCTGCGCCGCTCGCCTCTCTCTGCTCCGCCCCTCCCTCGCCCTCCGCCCCTCTCCCCGGGGGCGGTAAGATCACCGCCGGGGTTTTGTCCCGCCCTGGGCCCCTCCGTCGGCCCCGCACCTCCCCTCTCGCTTGTGGGCGGGGAGTCGCGACCCTTCGCCTTTCCAACTGGCTTGGCCCGAGCCGGCTGCCGTCCCGCCGGGAGGCTGTGTGAGGGGGGGAGGCTACGCGCGCGCGGGCGGGCTGGGAAGATGGCGCCTGTCGGCGGGGTGGCGCTGGGCGGTGCGGGTTACTGGGCCGTGCTCTCCCGGTGCTGCGGCAGGGTCGTGGTGGCGCCTTTCTTCGGGGCCGTGGCTTACTCCTCCGTGCCTGCGGTGGAAGGCCAGCAGAGGGAAGGTGAGAGAGGCCTGGCCCGCTCTGCGGTGGTGGCGGGGGCAGGCGTGCAGCCGCCCGGGGGCAGGGGGGCTCAGGGCTCGGGCTGCCCCTGCCTCCCGGCTGGCGGGACCCTGGGGGCGGACAGGAGCTCAGGCCCATGTACGTTCTCCCTTCCCGGCTGCAAGCGGCTCTGAAAAACGTTTTGTTTTGTGGCTGTTTGCTGCAGAGCTTTTGGTAATAATAATAAAGTCAGTCTTTACGGTGGAGGATACAGATTTTAGCATTGTAAATACTGTGAGTAGTAAAGAAGCGAGCAAATTGGTGTTTGCTAGAGAGATTTTCAGCTCAGGTTTACCGTGGTACAGCAGACTTGACGTGCATTGCCTGGTTTTAGGTATTCCAAATGAAAATTTTGTCATTTCCAACGGGCTCTGCGCTCATGTTAAACATTTGATGTCATGCACTCATATTAAACATTTTATGTTGTGCCTGGCCTCAAGCTGAGCTGTTCAGGCAGTTCCAAGTGCAAACAGAAACTGTTGGTCGGGCTTGGACCAATGTTATTCCGAAGGCTGGGTGGGCATTTCTCATCTACGGGTTCAGGAACGGGCTAGGTTGCTGAAAGGGACTTCAAGTGATGTCTGATATTGCAGCAGATTTTACTCCTCCCGTGGCAGGAGTAAAAAAGGTGTCCTGACCTGAAATTACAGATATTTGTTTTTGAAAGTACAGATGCGTTTTTGAAAGTACCACAAAAATGGCAGATCGAGGGATGAAAGAATGCTGTTGCAGAGCCTGATACGTATTCTTCGGTTTAAATTTTTACATAGCAAGAGGAGGAAGAACAGAATTGGATCCATAAAAGATAAGGAAAACAAAGGAACTGTGAAATTCAAAAGTTTTTTCAAGTTTTATGGAGGGTAGGTTTGTAAAACAAATGAATGAGGCAAATAGAACCCAAACATCCACTCCTAAATCCCATTCAGTGTTTTCTGCTATATGCATACTTCATCATAATGTGGCAACAATTAAAAAACAAACAAACAACTCGCCCCCCCTCCCAAGCTCAAACAGACACTTGAAAACAGATGTCATCAGATTCACTTTCCTATGTCTGACAGTTCAAAGGCCACATTGGTTTTGGGTTTTTTTTTTTTGGGGGGGTGGGTTGTGAAAGTGATGAAATTAGAGTTTGAGGAGAGCGAGGAAACAAAGACAAGAAAGTGCAGATCTCCATTTAGATTGAAAATCTAGTGGTATTTGGTATCTTCATGCATGCCTACGAGTTCCTCACCACACTTCCAACTGAAGTCAGTGGACTAAAATATTGAGCCAAATGCTGTCTCAGGCATGCTAAAAGGGAGTAAAAGCTTTCACTTTCTGTTGTATCTTCTCTGGGACTGCGAGATAAACATGGTAAAATAGCAAACCCATCAGTTTGTTTCCCCAGCTCAAGGTGGAAAACAGTTTGATGTGCTAACTTTGAATACAGAGTTTGGATGAGCTTGAGAGTGGCACAGAACAGGGTGTTGAAGATGTGCTGTCAGAAGGAAGGTATGGAGCCATGGGATTCTTCTTTTGGTAATAGTGAATTGTTAACTTTAGCTGTCTTGTACTGCTGGTGGAGAGTGATTTGTGATTTAATAGCCATGTGGGAAAGAGAAAAGGAGCACAGTAACAAAGGCAAAAGTCTACTTTTGCTCATCTCTTCCCCCCCCCACCCCCCCCGCATCAGGACTAAATGATGATAGAAAAATGCATTTAGGCATGTAACGACTAAATTATTGTTAACATGTTTCTAGGTTAGACATAGGTGAAATGGCTTCCAAGCTTGTTTTTGTCTTAAGTCTCAAAAAATAAATGAGCAGTCTGCAGTGTGAGTATCTGACCTTTCCCTTCTTCCACATAAAGACTGGGAAGTACTAGTTTAAGATTGTCTTTGTAAAAGGAAAAAAAGCCTACAGGACTATGCTGCATTGTTTTTTTTCCATAAAACCACTTAATAGTTTGTATTGAAAATATTTCTTTTTCTTTCAGCTTCAACAAGGAGAAGAGGGAGAACACCACAGTTTGTAAGTACTGAAACTATTTGATTAACTCACAGGTGTTTGAAAAAGTTTTCTAAGCTATATGTCTTAACAGTTTGTAGAGGAACCCCTTCTGCAGACAAAACCTGGTGAAACAATCCACTGTGACTATTCCCAAACCAGCATCTAGCTTCTTTAATGTCCCAGCTGTTTTCAGTCTGTATTCTCATAAAGACAAAAACATTAGCAATAGCAAGCTAACAGCAAGCTAATATTCACACTATGTACTGCAGGTCTGAAAAGTAACTTAAAGTCGCTTTTAAAATAAAACCAGGCATTTTAATGTTTTCACTATGCCTTTACAGGATTTGTAGTGGTTGCTTTCTGGTGTAATTAAAAAATCTGATGTTGTGCGTAAGTGAAATTGTTCTTGGCACAGCAGAATGAAAACTGGTATCTAACCATTTAATCACTGAAATTTTTCTTTATTCTACATGCAAATTTCAAAGTAGTGTATTGTGTGTTATGATTTTTAAAGGCAAGTAGTAATAGTGAACCTGGCATGTATTAAATTTTTGTTTAACTTCTAAGAGCAGATTTAATGATACACCAAAGCAGCCAGACCAGCTGACTGCGTATATCCATTTGCCTTTTACCCTTCTAAATTGAAAATTAAGGTTTTGGGGAAAGAAACAGTGAGTTGTTGGTTTTGGGCTTTTATTTAAGAGCATTTGACTGAAACCTTGGTTAGTTATTGGAGGATGTATGCTATTTCTGCAATATAGTAATACATCTTATACTGGAATTTATATAGGAAGTTATTTCAGAATTATTAATGTCTATTTCTTTTAATATGAACTTGTCCAGACTTTCAGAATTCCAGAATTTTAAAACTCATTTTCTTGCCCCCCACCAAATGCTTAGGCACTTTAGGAAATAGATTGCAATTAATTACTGCTTTGATTCCCCTTACTCCCCATGCTGATTTATCACAACACAAGAAGGTGGTAAGTTCTTCTTTCTAAGTATTTCTGAAACCAAATGCAATTGAAGATTAGGAAAGGCCTGCTACTCAAGCTTTGAGAGGCTATCTTTTAAAAATTCCTTTATAAATGAGCGCTAACTTTTGATGTAAAAGTGTCTTGAAATTTCTAGCTGTGGGAATTTATTCCTGAAATAACTTGTTTTGTGTGTTGCTCCAGCTTTGTCTTGCAAAACAGTGTATCTCCCATTCAACTTTTATAATTTTCAATTTATTAGCATGCACCTCCCAGAACTGAGAGGATGGCTGTTGATCAGGACTGGAGCAGTGTTTATCCCACAGCAGCTGTGTTTAAACCTGCCTCTGTGCCTCTCCCAATTCGAATGGGTTACCCAGTGAAGAGAGGCGTACCTCCACCAAAAGAAGGCAACTTAGAACTTATGAAGGTAAGACACATGCTGTGGGTTTGTGGTACCTTTTAAAATTATTATTCACTAAGAGTGCACTGCTTTGATTGGAATATTTATATTGGGTACTGTTTTCTATTATTGAATAGGATAATACTCTATTTAATTTCTAAATCAAGTGGTAACAAATACATATGTTAGTAGCAAATAAACAAAATCAGGAGACTATTTTTAGGATTATCTTGCCTATGACTTTTGTAATGGGACTAACTTAAGTCTTTTGCTGAATCAGACTTGAGAAGAGTCTTCTTATCTGAATATTTTATTAAGCATATTGTACTACTGTAACATGTTAAAAGTGTAATCAGATTTCAGTAATGCCACTTTATTTATGAACAGACAAAAAGCTGTTATTTTGGTAACTCTTAATATGTCTGTTTCAGATTCCCAATTTTTTGCATCTTACTCCTCCTGCAATCAAGAAACACTGTGCAGCTCTTAAAGGTGAGGGGGGTTTTGTTTTTTGGGTTTGTTTTTTCATTTTTGCTGTTTTTAAAAACCATCTCTCTTGGAGTTTTAAGGAAATGCAAAATGTAACTATGTGTGATGAAGTAGGAAGTGAGACATAGTCCACCTCTGAAGCTGGTTATTTTTCAGGCCTTGGCTATTATTGTATACTTTCTTGTTGCTGCATTGAGTCATACGGGTGGTAGGGAGATATGCCTTAGGAGGTTTTCAGCACACTGGTAAGACTTTAATTTTACCTTTCCATTAGGCCCTGCTTGTACTGGAGAATTCATAGTTTAGTGTCTTAAGAAAGATGAGTGATGAATGTGACTCAGTTCTCAGAAGATTATCTGTGATCAAACCAGGGTTCCATCAGTAGCCATTTCTGCATGATTTTTTTCAAAAAAATGCTATTAATTAATTAAACCATCTGAGAGCAAGGTCTGCTGGGGAGAAACAGTGTCTAATGAAGACCAAGTGTTGCAAGTCTAAAGGGCGGGGAAAATGGCCAATCTGGATGAATAAGGAACTTCTGATGGGACTTAAGAATAAAAGGAGGGTTTACCACCTTTGGAAGAAGGGACAGGCAACTCAGGAGGAATACAGAGATCTTATTAGGTTATACAGAGAGAAAATCAGGACGGCAAAAGCCCAGCTGGAGCTCAACTTGGCCACTAACATTAAGGACAACAAAAAAAGTTTCTATAAATACATCAACAAAAAGAGAGCCAGGAAGAATCTCCATCCCTTACTGGATGCAGGGGGGAAAGTTGCAACTAATGATGAGGAGAAGGCTGAGATACTTAATGCCTTCTTTGCCTCCGTCTTCAATAGTCAGACCAGCTATCCCCAGGGTGTTCAGCCTCCTGAGCTGGAAGATAAGAATGGAGAGCAGAACAACCCACCCATAATCCAGGAGGAAGTAGTCAGTGATCTGCTTCTGCACCTAGACGTACATAAGTCTATGGGGCCAGATGGGATTCACCCAAGAGTACTCAGGGAGCTGGCGGGAGAGCTCACCAAGCCTCTCTCCATCATTTATCAACAGTCTTGGTCAACAGGGGAGGTACCAGATGACTGGAGGGTGGCTAATGTGATGCCCATCTACAAAAAGGGTCGGAAGGGGGATCTGGGAAACTGCAGGCCTGTCAGCCTGACCTTGGTACCAGGAAGGGTCACGGAGAGGATCGTCTTGAGTGAGCTCTCACGGCAAGTGCAGGGCAGCCAAGGGATCAGGGCCAGCCAGCATGGGTTTAGGAAAGGGAAGTCCTGCTTAACCAACCTGATCTCTTTCTATGACCATGTGACCCGCCTTCTGGATGCAGGGAAGGCTGCGGACGTTGTCTATCTGGACTGTGGTAAGGCCTTTGACACCGTCCCCCACAGCGCTGTCCTGGAGAAGCTGGCGAATCATGGCATAGACAAGTGTACTCTTCGCTGGGTTAAAAACTGGCTGGATGGCCGTGCCCAGAGAGTTGTGATTAATGGGGTGAAATCCTCTTGGCGGCCGGTCACCAGTGGTGTCCCTCAGGGCTCAGTTTTGGGGCCACTTTTGTTTAATATCTTTATCAATGATCTGGATGAGGGGATTGAGTGCACCCTCAGTGAGTTTGCAGATGACTCCAAGCTAGGTGGGAGTGTTGATCTGCTTGAGGGTAGGAAGGCTCTACAGAGGGACCTGCACAGGCTGGATCAATGGGCCAAGGACAACTGTATGAGGTTTAATAAGGCCAAGTGCCAGGTCCTGCACTGCGGTCACAACAACCCCAAGCAACGCTACAGGCTTGGGGAAGAGTGGCTAGAAAAGCTGCCCAGCAGAAAAGGACCTGGGGGTGCTGGTGGACGGCCACCTTAACATGAGCCAGCAGTATGCCAAGGTGGCCAACAGCATTCTGGCTTGTATCAGGAACAACGTGGCCAGGAGGAGTAGGGAGGCGATCGTGCCTCTGTACTCAGCAGTGGTGAGGCCTCACCTCGAGTGCTGTGTTCAGTTCTGGGCCCCTCTGTACAAGAGGAACATTGAAGTGCTGGAGCGGGTCCAGAGGAGAGCTACCAGGCTGGTGAGGCGTCTGGAGACCAGGTCATATGAGGAGAGGCTGAGGGAGCTGGGCATGTTTAGCTTGGAGAAGAGGAGGCTGAGGGGAGATCTCATTGCCCTCTACAACTACCTGAAAGGAGGCTGTAGAGAGGTGGGTGTTGGCCTCTTCTCCCAAGTGAATAATGACAGGACCAGAGGAAATGGTCTGAAGTTGTGGCAGGGGAGGTTTACGTTAGATATTAGGAAGAATTACTTTACTGAAAGAGTGGTCAGGCACTGGAACAGCCTGCCCAGGGAGATGGTTGAGTCACCATCCCTAGAGGTGTTTAAGAAACTTCTAGATGTGGCACTTCAGGGCATGCTCTAGTGGCAGAGATTGTAGGTTGTTTGGTTGGACTCAATGATGTCAAAGGTCCTTTCCAACCATGAAGATTCTATGATTCTATGACAGACTGTCTATGGAAGGTGCTGTGTTGCACGTGCTACTTGCAAGTATGGAAGAACTGTTTGGAGAGGTCAAGGTTGCTGGCAGCCTTGGCTGTGAAAGAAGATCATGGAGTTTGAGATCTTCAGAGAAGTGAGGAAGGCAAAGTAGTGTATCAAAGGCAATTTCTTGACGCAGGTGATCAATGAGTTGACTAGGAGACATGCTCTGTTGGATTTGTTGTTCAGAAACAAGGAAGAACCGGTCAAGAATGTGAAGGTTAGGGGAATCCTTGGTAAGTGATCGTGAAACTGGTGTTTAAAATCCTGAGAGAAGTGAGCAAGACAGACAGTGGAACTACAGTCTGGACTTCAGGAGAGTGATTTTGATTTATTGAGGAATCTGCTTGGCCGAAGTCATGGGAGACTATCCTGGGGAGCAAGGTGGCCCATGACAGCTGGTGGATGTTTAAGTTCAGCCTCCTTAAAAGAGCAAGAGTGGTGCACTCCATTGTGCAGAATGTTGAGCAGGTGTGTCAGAAGGACAGCATGGGTGTGCAGGGAACTCCTGAGTGTCCTCAGATGCAAAAAGGAAGTATGCAGAAAGTGGAAGCAGCTAAAGAGTGCCTGGGAGTAGCAGGAGATTTTTGCCTGACCATCTTTAAGAAGGGTAAGAAAGAAGATGCAGGGAACTGCATGTCAGTTAGCCTCACTGCATTCCCTGGAAGATTATGAAGCAAAACTTTCTGGAGGCCATTTCCAAGCACACAAAAACATGCTATATAACAACCTGGATAATGGTAGAGAGCACAACCTCAGCAGGTCTTCAGGTAATAATGAATTGTGGGGGAACAAGTGATATACTGGGGAGCAGAGCTGCCATTCAGAGGGGTGTCAACAGGCAGGAAAAAAAATCCACTGCAAGGACCCTCATGAAGTTAAACAAAGGCAACTGCAAAGTCCTTTGTCTGGGGTGGAATAACCCGTGCAGTACTGCAAGCATGGGGTCGGAGGGGCAAACAGCTAGAAAGGAGCTTTGCAGAAAAGGCCGTGTGGAGCCAGGTGGGTATTTGAAAGTTGAATGTGAGTCAGCAGTGTGCCCTTGTGGCCAGGAAAGCTAACTGCATACCGGGTTGTATTAAGAGTGTGGCTGCCACATTCAGGAAAAGAATTACTTTCCTCCTATTGAGTATTGCATCCAGTTCTGGGGTCCCCAGTTTAAGAAAGACATGGACCTGTTAGAGGAGGACCACACAACTGACCAGAGGGCTGGAACGCCTCTTCTGTGAGGAAAGGCTGGTAAAGTTGGGGTTGTTCAGCCTGGAGAAGAGAAGGCTCCAGGGGCACCTTACTGTCACCTTTCAGTATGTAAAGGGGGCTTATAAGAAAGTCAGGGAGAGACTTTTTACCAAGGCCTGTAGTGACAGGACAGGGGACAGCGATTTTAAACTGGAAAAGGGTAGATATTTAGATTGGACGTAAGGAAGACATTTTTTATGATGAGGGTGGTGAAACACTGGAAGAGCTTGCCCAGAGAAGTTGTGGGTACCCCATCATTGAATGTATTCAAGATGAGGTTAGATGGTGCTTTGAGCAGTGTGACCTAATGAAAGATGGCTATGCCCATGGCAAGGTGGTTGGACTAAGTTTGAAGGACCCTTCCAGCCCAGACCATTCTGTGATTCTGTTTGGCAATTGTGAGGCTGCATCTGGAGTACTGTATCCTGTTTTGGGGAACCCAATACAAAAAAGACATTGAAATATGGAGCAAGGCTAGCAGAGACCCTGCCATTACCTAAATGAATATGGTTTCTATAAATAGTACTTAGGTTGTATAGAAAGATACATTGCAATAAATTTGGAAAAAAAACCAAAACAACAAAAAACAACCCAAAACACAAACCACCAGATATTACTTGGAGTGCTTTCTCTTTATTATACAGATTTCTGCACTGAATGGCCAAGTGCTTTGGACAGTGATGAGAAATGTGAACAGCATTTTCCTATTGAAATTGAAACAGTAGATTATGTTTCTTCAGGGACATCTATTCGTAATCCCAAAGCGAGAGTGGTGACTTTAAAAGTAAGTAGTATTTTTGGTAAACAGTCTTTGTTTCAAAAACCCAAATGCTTGGCTTTCGTTACAAAATGTGTGCAAGTATGATGTGTTGTAAGGAAATGGTTTACTGAATGTCTGAATAAAAAGCAGTGGATTTCTTTAAGTATATCACAGCATGTTAAAACTGAGGTTGTAAGGTTACGGGTATGTATTTATAAATGAAAACTAAGCTCTGATACAAACAAAATAGTATACCTTCTGAAGAATCTACTTATAGAAAAGGCTGTAAGTGCCTTTGTACTCAGTGTCTTGGTTAGACTCTCATTGCTAATTTATAGACCCTAGAAATGCATAAGTATTGAAAGATAGGTCATATGACTGCAGTGCTATTAAGAAGCCAGTTCACACCACTGTTAGCAGTAACTTCGCCACCCCCTTGTAGTCATTGCATACTAAAGTTTAGTCTTTTGTTTCCTAATCCAGATCCATGGTCCAGAGCAGGTTTACACAAATTTGTATGCATTAGAAATGAAAGGAAATGGAGTGTATCTGTGAGAATAGAAGCCCCTGACTTCATGCTGGGTTGTGAATGTGCGTGGAGGACGCGCGCATTGGGCTCCCCCTTGCCTCCTATATTTAGTTGTCTTGGATGGAGTAATACTGACATTTGCAAGTCAGTGCTGGGCATGGTGTCACAGGCAGAGGGAAGACCTCAGCTGCTCAGACAAAAAGCCTTGAATCTCCTCGCTGTGTGCTATGTTACAGGCTGTGATAAAACTCTCTGGTGGATCTTCATGATAAGATTTCCATTTTTAAATATTGTATAAAAGTTAAACCTTTTAAATCTTAATGAAAAAAATATGCCTTTTTTTCTACCAGGTATTGTACTGGAGATAGTAATTTTTCATCCCTTGTAGCCTAATGCCAGTATTTCTGGTCATTAAATTTATCCTAGTCTTTTCCCAAGTGGAATTGTCCACACTGTGCCAGCCAACATAGTACTATAGGATGTAAAATGAGACTTTTTTTTTTAAATCGACTGCTGTTCTTTTTGGAGCTCTAACTTTTCTAAAATTCAACTTAAAATAGTTTGCAGCGTTCCAGCTAAGAATTATAAGTGGTTCGATTGCTGTCCCATTTTGAAGCAAATAGCCATTTGTCACTTCAAAGTGGCTTTGGATCAATAAGAACAACATATTTTTTTGTGATCCGGTAATATAGGCAGCAGACTAGATAGCTTTTCAGTTTTTATAAGAAAAGCAAGTTGTGGAATAAAATCATAGCTCTTTTAACAGTAAGTTTCATTTGATCACACTGTATGAAGGCAGCGTGATACAACTACGATAATGCCATCCTTTTAAGACAGAGCAAAAAGTACTACTCAATGAAGTTGGTTTGCATTGTTAGTTAAAGCAAGCTAATGCTGGACATCTGGCCTGGAGTATCCCATTAAGTTTTAGATAGTCATGGTCATAAAGTGCTTACCTGCAGTAGCAGCTGTATGCTTGCCAGTGGGTTGTGTCTGAAATCTTTTAGAGTTCGGAGTGTTCTTTTTTTCTGTGAATGTTAGAGAAAGACAATGTTAAGAAAGTGCGTTTTGCAAAAAGGTGTTTCTCATCAATTTGGGTGAGTGTTGCCAGGCAGTGGTGAGGGTAGGCTGTTCTGTCAGGGCAGATGATCCAGGGGCAGTAAGGCAGGCAGGGGCAGTGACCTCCCCAAAAAGGGTGCAGCTACTACCTGAGCAAAGTGAGCAGGGCAGGTGTGGTAACAGTAACCTTGCCCATTCAACAGTCGTTAATCACCTGACAAGTTTATAATGATAAGGCAAGGTTGAGGTCGAAGGGGGAAGACAAGTCAGTGGATCAGGGTTAGGTCTGGTGACAGTAACTAAGATCATCAGTGGTCTGGTGATTGTCAAGCCAAGCCATAGCGATGCAGTAGGTGAAGCCAAGGATGTGGGTCAGTGTGGGCCATGGCTGGGCTCTGGCATCGCTGTGCTGTGGCTGAGGCAGAGACTGAGGCTGAGTGCCTCAGCTTAGATGCAGCCTCTCAGTAAAGCTGGGGTACACCCACCTTCTCGTAGGTTCTTTTCTTGTCACCACTGATTCAGGGCTATGTGACTGCAATGTATGGAAGGGCAGTGTATGCAAGGTAGCCCTGAACGCAAGCTGACAGACCCTTAGAAGGGGTTGCTGTGTGCATAGGGACCTTGGACGTATAGTGCCTTCAAAAGTGATTGTTCATGGTGGGTTTAGGCCCCGCTAAAAATAGAGCTCTTTTCTTGCAGCTTGACCATTACCTTAAAGAGTGGATGCACCTAGTAGGTCTGTTAGAATTAGACTTGGCGACATGTGAGCTAGGGAACAAAGCTAGGTGAGCTCCTGCTCACCAGTATTACACGCATGAGTATAAGTAAGCATGTAATTCCTTAAACAGGAAACATTTTTCATATAATCTCTGGAGTAGTGAATGTTAAAGGTTTTTTTCAAAATTAAAAGTTTCAGTATTGAAACCCTGTTGTCTCCTCCCTTGTCATATCTAGGTTTAGTACTTCAGTTTTCTATTTTTAGTAGTAAGGTTTCTTTTCAGGTAGCATTTTTTTTCATGGTATTTACTGGAACTTCTAATTTCTTTTAGTCCTTCAACTTTTGTTAGTTCTTATGATGGGGGTTTCTTGGTTTGTTTTTTTTAACGGTTCTTTAGTACAGCAATGACACAGTAGAAAGAATATAGAGGAAAAAAACGATGGACAAATTAGTTGGAGACTACTATTATGTCTTCATGTTTTTAATATTTCTCAGCAACTCTCACTTAATAGGAACTTATGTTTTTAACACCATATATCTTTAGACTGCTAAGGTTCACAGCCGTTGTGTAAACAGATAGCTAAAATCAGCTTGCTTTACTTTTCATACTTGTTATTGCGTATAGAAACTAGCCTTAGACTAACTTCTTACTGTTGTTTTTTTAAGTAAATACTAGTTATTTGTTGTATATCTTATGTTTGTGGGTTTTCTGGTATTGGAACAGAAGACAAGCCATTCACACTATTGTTTGATCAATTATGTGAGGTCAGACGGTTCTGGTCCATTATATTGTTATCTGTGTGCATCTTTGCACAGTTCTATTAGTCTCCCAGTGATGACTGAGAATTCTGGTTTGGTATCTCTTGAACTGATATCTTTCCTCCTCTTTTGGATGCTTGTCATAAATATCTTTGATATATCTCTGTATTAAACTTACTGATCTGTATTTAAAAAAAAAATAATCTAAAATAGTATTCGGTTTTGCATATGAAGTACACGTGAATATGAAATACAGCCTCAATCTAAACTGACAACTCATTTTTCTTCTGAAAAAAATTTGAGTAGAAATAGTCTCCCCTGGCCCCTCTGGTATTTGGATGAAAAGAAATTTATTTTTTGAATATTCAGATTATACTTGCCTGCGTTAAGACTTCTGACATGTGAGACAGTCAGGAGAAATTCTGCAAATGCATACTTAATAGCTATCCTTTTAATTCTTGATTAAAAGATATGCCTAACTATCTCAAAATATTTTCAGGGTGCAGAGATTGGATTTATCCAAGTAATTAAAGGTGTTTTCTCTTGTACTTGAAGGTTAAACTTTCCAACCTGAATTTGGATGACCATGCAAAGAAGAAGCTCATTAAACTTGTAGGTGAGCGGTACTGTAAGGATACAGATATGCTCACCATTACAACGGACAGGTACGGTTACAAGAAGGAAAAAAAACACCTGTATCAATGGTAACAGTATAGAAATGGCTGGGTGTCTTCAAGTAGCATCAATTATTGTCTAAGTAAATTATTGTATTTTTAAGGCTAAAATATTACTTAAGATAAACATACAAGTACTCCTGTTATTAACTATTAAAACTGTAATGGACAAATCGCATAACGTCAAACCTAATACTTGTTAAATATTGCTAGATATTGAAGCTCTGTATTTAGAAGTCTCAGTTGGTATTTTGAAGTAGCTGTCACGTTTCCCAAATGGGTTCTGTTAGTTTTAACAATGACTTCAAGAGTTTCAGGCACGAAAAGTGGGGACATAGGTGTCCAGACATTTCTCAATGTTTTGATGTTGTAGATACAGATCACTGTAGTTTTTTTACAGTTATGTTCAGAAGGCTGCATGGGAGAAACGTGTTTTCCGTGTTGAATTCTGAAAAGTTAAAGAGAATACGTATGTATTCAAAAATTCGCAATATGCTTTAATTCACAGCTGCTTTCAGTAGTAGGAAAAACATTATTGGTAGTCTTTTCTGTTTGCATGTTTTTATTAGAATTCATTTTCCCCTCTTAAATTTCCTGTCCTTCGGTAGGAAATACTTTTTTATTTCTATGTAAAATAAATTAAAAAATGGATGAAAGCGTGTGTATCTTTTTCAACTAGACTTGGAAATCTGAGTACTTTACTGGGACCACTTGTGCTACTAACGGTTTTCATTTTCCTAGCAAGACTTATTTGGTGGCTAAAACGTTAGGACAGCTGAAAGGAGTTTACCCTCTAGAGCATTTGTGAATTGTCTCATGCTGTGCTCTAGAAGAAACTCTTAATGTGTCTGTTGATATTTCGCTTTATTTTTAGTAAATTCTAAGGCCTAAGCTCTGAGTGATACCCATTTCCTTAATACAGGGTTTTCCAGGCTGGTATTTAGATTAGTTTTAAACTAAGGCTCTTTCACTGTGAAAGAAATACAAGTCAAAAGCTTGAGTTGTTTTTAAAGTTTATTTGCTAGAATAGTCATAGTCCATAGTCATTCAAATGAGTGCTTTTAGGGTGTCTTAGATGTAGTCTCACATGATTCAATCCGTTCTGCATCAAAAAGGGGGGTGAAGGAGCCTGCAGGAAGAGGCAAGCTTGAGAAAGAGGTGTCAGAAAGAGGTTATGGGTGATAGCATGAGAAAGAGATTAATGTCATTAAATTCTCAGCAGAAGGTTTTGATGACTAGTTTTAAGAAATGCTCTGTTTCTGCAGGACTGTGTCTTATCCCAACAAATTTTACTGGTGATCATGTTTTGACTTACAGCTATATTGATGTAAACTTTTCACGTTAAATTGTTGGCTACGTCATCTTTTCTGCACTGTATTTCATGGCTGTTTTTACCAGTCATCCTCCTCTCTTCAAGTCTGGGGAAAAAAAATAAGGTTTTGAGCGAGTTCAGACTAAATTATGTTGGATTCCACTTTGGCGCAGAGGGCAAAGAAGTTTTTCATGTTTCATGAAGATCTGTAAATTCTTGCCTTATGTACCCTTTCCTACTGGCTTGCAGATGCCCATTCTTCCATGTTCTTAGTACTCATGCTTTTGTGATGTTATTCTTGATTGTGTAAATCAAACGCACATTTGCATAAGATTCCCTACATTAGAAATTTTGATGGTAAGTTTAACATCTTATTCAAACGAATATTACAGTGGCTTGATTTCAAAAAGACTAACTTTGTTTCTGAATTTTCAGGTGTCCGCTGAGAAGACAGAACTACGATTATGGGATACACCTCCTCACAGTTTTGTACCATGAATCTTGGGTAAGCAACTGTGAATAACTTATGCTAACACACACGTGCTAATGTGCTCTCTCGTAACTTATATAAAGTTCCATGACTGTGCGCAGCTTAAAGTAAATCATCTTAGATTCTTTCCCTCTTCTACCTCACTTTTCTTCAAATTCAGCCAAGGTAAGTTGCTTATGTTTGAATCCTATTCCTCAGTCAACTTTGAGTGCATTTTTTTAACTTCACAAGTGCTAGTCTGTTTGTATACATAGTTTGCCTCTTTTCAGAAGTTCTCTAGTTTTTGACCTTCATAAGAGATTCTTTGCCAATACTTTGTTTCGCACAGTGATGAGCCTAAAATTGACCCTGATCCTAGCAGAAAACACCTTAATTCTCGGGATTCCTAAATGTACTTTTAGTTTGGCAGCATGCTGGGTTGCCTATGCAAATATGAATTGTGTGCATTCAGAGAAATGGTGTACACTGTGATTATCACCTGTTATCTATGCATTTTTAACAGTGACCATGTTGAAAGATGAAAGCAAGTCTATTCCAAAACAGCAGAGGGGTGTGTTACTGGCTATAAAGCTATGAAAACTAACATACAGCACAGTATCTACATTTTGCCTGATTCCAAACTCTTATCTGTTACTTAGAATCTGTCTTCTCTTGGGCTCTTCCTGGGCTGTGGTAAACCATGGCTGTAATTTGGAAGTATCCTGCTTCTTAAATGCTTTCTCACACATCTTGCCTCAATCTGGAAGAAGTGAGGACTTAGGCTGCTTTTGTTAAGGAAAGGGACATCCTCCCCACTTTCTGTTAGTTTTAGGATTTCATTACATCAGAGTTAGTGTCCTGAGAAATATATAAAATTATTGTAACTCTTTGGATAAATATTTCTACCAAAGCAAGTATAATGTAAACTTCTTCGTAATTGTTCAGGATATGGCGTATTTGGAATTCTTCCCAGTTTCTTATACATGTGAAATATCCAGTGTAAATGTATGAAAGATACTATTCCAATTTATTGATAATTTACTACAGTTCTTAAGTAGTCCTCTAAATATCATAAGGTATCTTTAGACCACGGATCTTTCTTTTAGAGAGAATTCTTCAGCCTTGTCTCCTGTATTTTTGTGTTTAATCATACTGGTTATAAGTATTGCCTTCAACAATTTTATAGCTGTTTTTTACAGAAAATGAGCTAGCAGTCTGAAATTAAATTCTTGTTGAAAACCCATAGTTATGTTTTGAATAACTTAACTTTGTTCAATGTTATTAGTCACATTGAGACAGATGGTGAAAGCATCATCATCACTATACTTCCATAGATGTCCTCTTTTAAATAAGTTGTAGTTGGTTAGCTACCAAAATTCACACTTACTGTTTTCAGTTGTTCTATAGTATTAAATTAAATCTCCATATTTAGCATTTTTATGAATTTCAGTGCTCTTGATTTTGATCATTGCAGTGATGGTATAAAAAGACATAACAATGATGATGACCTGTATTTCCCTTTCACTGGAAGTTGCCTTGAAGGGTAAATTTTGTAGTTGTAGAGTGCATCAAATTAAATTTAGATTATACTGACATTTACCTTACATTTCTTTAGATTTTCTTTAGATTTCAAGTGCTTTGTACACACAGATATTTTTCTTCCCAACAGCATTACATTGCATTACAAATCTTAAATTAATGACAGATCGGTTTCCAGTATTAAGCAATGACAAGAGAGCTAGACACTGCTCACTTTATTAATTCCAGTCAAACACCACATCTGTCCTTTGCTCTAGCATTACTTAGTGATGGAAGGCAGGGTTATACGATATTGCTACGTGAGTCTTCAGTGTGTATTGAATATGCACAAGTCCCTTGCCCTTTTATTACCTTTCAGCTTCCATGTTAATATTTGATGAGTTCATCAATCACTTGTAATTGTCTTTGATTTCCATGAAAAATTAATGGTCTCCTGAGACATGGTTTTTTATTTTGTGTGACATGTTTTGTTTTGTGTTTGGTTTTTTTTTTCCATGATCAGTGGTAATGCCTTTTAATAACTCGCTGAAAGATAGTTTGGATAAGTTTTGTAAACCATAAGGAAACAACGCATGGATTACTTCAATTTGTACGAAGTTGGAGGGGGATGGATGGGGACTGGCCTTTCACATAGACAGTAGCATCAATCCTGTTTACAGAACTAATTGCAAGATTTGATGACTTTTCCAGCAGAGTAGTGCCATACTGTGTTTTCGTGTGTGTGTGATGGAATTCAATACAAAGATGAGGGCAGCGTTCCATTCGTTCTAAGTGAAGGGAAAGCCGGCTGCATATAAATTTTGCCCTCAGCGTTTTTGCCTACTATGTCTCCAAACATGGCATAACTCTATAACTTATGTTAATAACTGTATTACTGAATTTAGTATACCAGCAAGCCTGTGAATATATAAGATGAAAAACTGTATGCAGATATAAATCAGGAAATGTAATTTGAAGTGTAATTATATTTTAATTGCCAGTGATGCATAATTCTTTTATTACGGTTGTGAACTGGAGCATCCAAATAGCTTAGGAATCTGAAAGCTTTTTAAAAGAATGACTGTTCTTTGTGTTTTTATTGGATATGTGCTAGGAAGCTCCATTGTGTAGAGATGCATTTCCAGCAGAAAGTTATTCTTAAGGTAATGAGCACAGAGAGTTCACTTCTGGCTCATCTGTCTCTGTATACATGCTTAGAAGACAGAATTTATCACTACGTCAACAGTAGTATCTATGTTACAAATTTTCTTGTATGCTCTTCCAGTCCTGGCTTCAATAAAAACTCAGGGCATCCACAGCTTGGTAATTCTATTGCTCTTGCAATTAGAGGGCTCAGGTGGAATTAGTTTGCAAGAATCCTTGTTGCAATGGAGTTACAGTTGAAATATGCAACAATTGGGCAGATAAAATAGAGGGGAAGATTACCAGCAACTGATACAGGTATTCCTCTGCCTCAAGTATATTTTTAAGAATAGATTTTTATTTTTCTTGGATTGTGATGTGGGGAAGAGAACTTGTTTGCATTTAAATAAATTAATAAAAAGTTATCCAAATCAAATCTGGCAAACTGGTTTCTGAGAGGTACCGCAGCCAAAGTGAGGGAAGCATACTGATGGGTTAGTGCACTGAAACTAGCACTTTTGTCTTCTCTGACCTGCTAGCACTCAATAGATGATGCAAGAAGACAGGCTAGCCAAATTGTGAGAGGCTTTGAAGATATGTTGGAGGATTGAACCTGGTGTAGAAAAGCTTTCCGAGAAGTGGTTTTTGTAATCACATGTGTGAGGGAGCTCCCTTTTTTGAAAGCATGGGGAAATAAGAAAAAGTGAAGGAATTGAAAGGAAGAAGCAATTTTACCTGATTTTTTTTTTTTGTGTGTGTGGAAGGACTAAATGAGTATCTGTTTTGTTTTAGTTTTGTGAGTGTTAGCAGAAGAAACAGAGTTTCCATGCTGGGGGAAGGACAGAGGAAAAGAATCACCAGATTGTTGACAGATGGTCAGAATAAAGAGTAAAGATGAAGAAGCTGACGAAGGTGGCTTTGGAATGGAGAGAGTAGCTAAAGCTATTTGATTACTTGTAGAAGTGGGATACTACTACTTGGATACTACTGAGAAGCCTTTTGGGCTACATAACCTGGGGTACATTGATTGGTAGTTAACAATAGTATTGCATCTGAAATTGTCCTCTCTTTCCTGTCTTCTCATGTTCACACAGAAATGCCATCAATGGACTTGACCATGCAAAATCCTCCAAAAGCTGAGGGCGCTCAGGCCATTTTCAGGATTGTGTTAGAATTTACCAAAACATACTGTAGTATTACCAGTTGATATTTGATCTGTATTTAAAGAAACCTCCTTAATTTTGAAGAAACAAATGTGATGATTTTCTTTCCTCTTCTAGAATGCATTCCCATAGTGGATAATGCTACCCTTCATTTTGACAAAGGGAATCTATAGTGCTTGTTATCTTCTGGCAAAAAAAAAAAAATCTTGCTTGTTTGTTTGAATAGAGAAGTGAAGGAAGAGAGAGGAAAAATGTGAATTCATCTTCTGATTCTTGATCCACCCTCTGTTATCACAAGTTCAAATGAAAAACATGGTAAAGCACAACAACAATGGGAAGCTGTTCAGAATATTGGCAGCATATCGGTGGATTGATAGTAGTTGCTCAGGAAGACTGTGCTGTTTCTTGAGATGGGTCTGAATGGTGGGAGTGGTATTAATTAGGGTGTGCCTAAACGTAATAAGAGCTCTATTTAGTTGTAGTCTGCTACTTAGAGATGCATAAGAAGCAAGAAGTGTACCTTGAGATCCCAGACTGATGCATTTGGCAGCTTAGTTTTGATAAATGCAGATAGATGTCAGGCACGTGAATTCAGTTATCTTTAAAACATTAAGATTTTAAAACTTAAGGATGTTAATTTATTTTATTATTTTGAAATACTTGGAGATCTTTTGCTTCATTTCTAGTATTTTTCAGGTTTTATTAATAAAATATCTGTGTTTTATTAGCTTTCAGAATGCATTCAGTAGATATCTGACTTGCACCACCTTTGGCGAGAACTGAACTTACCTTCTTTGGCCTTTTTCTGTGATTCCTTTCAAATTACCCCCTAGGATTGCACCAGGATTGAATTAATCAATGAAAGGGTGAGAAAAATTAGGTATTTGTTAAACAGCAGCTTAGTCAGTTGTATTTCTGCTACCTTTACAGCGTTCAAGAAGCACTATCATGTAACAGCAGCTCTAAAAACTGAATGTATTTTTATGGTATTAAGTGGTTTTTAAAGAGTGTTTGCTGCCCTCACGTGGTTAAAAAGATCATAAACTACTTTCTTCACACTTGGTTTGAATTAATCGTTTATCACTAAAAAGTAAAGTTCTGTTATGAGTTGAAAGCAGGAAGGAGAAACAAGTGGAGCAGGAAGTTAATTTTCCAGTAAGGCAAAACTTTCATAGTCATTGTGAAGGAGGGGAATCTGAAAAAGATAGAATGAGGAGGAAATAACTCCCAGTTATTTTAAAGTAGTCAGGACTACAAAATGTGCAGCAATTTTGCTTGGTCCAATTCTGTGTGATTTTCAACATACACAAATGCAAGATGATAGACAGCGGTGGATATCATTCTGCATTACACAGCTGAGATCTTGAAATATGATTAGTGAAAAGTTGCCCTTGCATTTTCTATTCTGCAGTGTATTTCTTGCAGTATACGGTCTAGTCTGATATACTAAGAATAACAATAAAGTAATGCTGTATGCACTTTTGAAAACTGTTTTGCTTTTTCATGTAGTGTGGTTGCAGGAGTCTGATAAAATAGATCGAGGCTTAAAAAGAGCAGTAAGGAAGGAGGAATATAGAATTAGAGATAAATGAAAAGTGACTACTGAATATATACAGCAATAGCCAAAGGGTCTTCTGGGTGCATCTGTTTGCAATGTGCTTGGATTGTAGAAGTTAATGATACTTGAAATGAAAGTACAGGGAAGTTGAAGCAGAAAGGCGAGTGAAGGAAAAAACCTGCAGAATAGACAGACACTGTGAAACTAGAGGCTTAGCTAAAATTTATCTATGAACACCAAAGCTGTGTAGTTTGAATGTAAGGAAAGTGTCTCTCATTGCTTTTATATGAATTTTTCAGTAGAGCATCCAACTGCAAGGCACTGGTGGGGTGGAGATTCTGTGTATGCATGCAGCTGAATAAATATTTTTACATAACCATTGGTGATAATCCTAAAATACATTGTATAGCTTTTCTCTAAACTTCAGTTAGCACTTCAATTATATTGACTTTTTCTCATCTACAGTCACTTCAAGTAATTGCAAGTAGGTGTAATTTTTATCACTTCAGGTCATGCCAGTAGAACTTAGTGGAATTTTGCAGTTTTCATAGTAGGAATTTACCTTGTAATTTAGCCTAAAATATGTGAAAAGATATGAGTCCACTTTTGAAACTTGAGGAGGTGTCTGGCAACTTGGATTTCAAAAGTATGGTTTAACTTCATGTTCTCAAAAGTGTGCTTTAACTTCATGTTCTGAACACTCAGGATGTTATGACCCATGGGCTGTAGGATTAAAATGGGAGGTGGAGGGAGACACTCCTAAGTCTTGCTGAAGCTCTCTCCCTGGGCAGAAGAAAATTCAAGAGTGAATGACCTGAAAAGGATGGCCATAGACTTGTGATTAGAACATGTACCTGGGAGATACAGACTTAGAGCTCCGGGCACCATTTAGTGTAACTGAAGACTGCTTAGTGAAAATCTCCTGACTTTGAGATCTTAGAATAACTAAGTGTGATGTAATTGTGCCCTTCCTACAATAGTGTTCTTTCTCAGTATGTCATTATATATGGTTTAAGTAACGCAAACTGAGGCTGAAGTAAGGGTGGTCTCTAAATGTTGTAATATATACTTTGTTTTGAAGTATGTATTACATTTCATTGTGCACTCACCTGTGCTCAAAATCTAACAACCTGAAAGACCTATTGTTATTAAGGTGATTCAGAAAAGATAAAGCTAAGTGGCATGGTAGATATTAAATCTAATAAACTTTCTCTGAAGTTAAGCTTTTTTGTACCTTGTGCTTGGAACCACAAAGGATGAACGCTCAGGCAAAAGGTTGAATTAAAAATTGGTTTTGTGCTATTTCAGACTGTAGTAGGCTTTTTGCAATACCTTGTGTTTTAGCCCTATGTGTTTAAGCCCTACATTTCTAGTTGCTGGAGAAGCAAGGCTCCTTTTTAATGCATAAATATAATTATTACAGCTGTTTATTTTTTTGGTCTAAATGTTGGAGTGAACTGAAATCTCATGGGGCATAGATATTAACACAATGAACAGAAATTCATAAAAGATTAGGACCCTCAATATCAATGATCTTTGTTGATGAAGTCAGAATCTTACCTGATCGGCATTCAGAAAACAGAGTTAGATAAATACCTTTCAAATGACCCTTTCAGAAGCCTGGATTTTCCAGAAAATAAATGCAGCCACATCAGCCCACAGAAATTAGGTGGTGTCCTCATTTTTAAAGAGGTGATCTAGATGATGGTGACTGCTGAGGACTCTTAAGTTAGTGACAGAACCAGAGATTAAGCCTGTGAGTATCAATTATGAGAGTATCTCTTACATCTATATTATTTTTTGAGACAAAGTTCTGTTCTTTCTTCTCTGCTTGTTCTTTACTGTCTTACATCTGTACCTTAGCGTAATGTGTAGTCCTCACAGTCTTTCTCTTGACTTTCCTTTGTGCTCTAGTGGTCTTATCTGCCCTGTGCCATTGCTGTGTCCTAGAAAATAATGTTCTGCTCATTCAGAAGAATGTATTTTAACCTATTCTGCATCACTAAGCAATTAAAATTTTTTATATCCAATCTCATCAGATACAAATATGTTTTTCTATTTCTGAATTGATATTGATATTTCTTTTTAAGTTGCTAATTAAATAGTACAGTTCAAAGGTGTAATATATCCAAAGAGATGAGTAAGTAATTGTTTTGGCAGCTCCTCTTTGTCTTGAAGGTACGCGATAATTTGGAACATGCTAGCATAGCTGTCATTTATTACCTGAAAATCTGTGATTGTTGTACCACACAGGGTATTTTTTATTTCAGTGCAGTACTATGATATAAATGTACTTATTCCAAGCTATGCAGAGTTTGAAATTTGACTCACAATTTAGGAAACTTTCCTTCCCCTCCAAAAAACTCCCACTAAAATACTTGGTCTTTGCTAAACAACAATAAATTTTTTGACTGTTCAAACCATTGACAAGAAAATTGACTAACATGATTCATGTTTTTAGTTACCTTGAAGACTTTTGTGTGCCACTTACAAATTTTAGTTAAAATGTCTTCCCTAAAAGAAACACCAGACAAATGACAATTCTAATCCTGGCTGTGACAGCAAAATTATGAAGGTTAAACTGGAAAAAAAATCAAAGAAACATGCTGGTGAAATGCTTTCTTTTTTTCTGGGTACAATATATATTGAATATATACCTTTTTTAAGGGTACAATATAAATTGAAGCTTTTTGTTAATGACTTGTATGTAAAAAGCAATTTCACTGGCCAAAGTACTATTTTAGTATTTATACTGTGTCAGCACTTCGGATCAAGCATTGTAAAGGCTTATAAACCTCCCAAAATACTGGCTTAAACAGTCACATAAAAGATTTGTTTAGAAACAAATCCTTATTCTGCTTATAGCAATAAAAAGATAATTCTAAATATTTGCATTGGGAGGTGTAACAAAACACTCACTCTTTTGTGCCTCTTTAGTAATTGGCTTATGTGCTTTGACTTTATATGAAAAGTTGCTTTCTGGTGATTTTTTCTTTTTTTTTTTTTTTTTTTTTCCTTTTTGGTTCTTCTTGGAAGTTTTGGTAAGAGCAACAGTTGAAATTATCATCTGAGTGCATCTTCAGCCAGGCTGCTTAGTACTTACTGCGATTGTGTTTCAGGTGTGATAGAATGAAGCAGTCATTTCCAGTGAATTCACTGAGGAAACAAACATTCTTGATTTTTAACCTCGTTCACTAAGTGGGGATTCTAAAAAAATGTTACACAATGCCACACATATTCCAGTTTTCACAGTTTTATTCTTGTTTGTAAGACTCTTACTGCAGTGTTTACTAACATTTTAAATTTGCAGGGGACAAAAATAATCAGCTAACAAAACCTATGAGTGATGAAGACCTAATTTTTGAAGTTTCATTCATTGTCTCATTAGTGTTCTTTATAACACTTTAAACTGAGGCTATGATACTTGTATCATTTCCAGTATTCGGAGTTCATGGGTGCTTGTCTACCCAGGATGCTTTTTCAAATGAAAATAAAATTCCAGATTCACTTTTTCTCTTGCAATAAATCTGTCTGGAAAGGTATTTAAGTTTCACTCGGTATAGTCAGTTTGCAAAAATCTGGTTTCTGTTCAGTTTCCTGTTTGTGATGTATGTCTGGACCTGTGTACAGTAGGATAACTTTTCATTTTGAGGCATGGCCACCAACATTGCAGCAACGTATACTGGCTTCTTGTAGTAGGACTGAGGAATGGATTTTGAAATCTCTCCCTACTGTCAGATCTCCCTTCCTGCCTCCCTCCCACCCAGAAGTCAGATTTTATTTTAAAATCCATTTTGACACACTATTCTGCTGGGAAGGATTCCAAGAAAGAAATACTTAACAGTTTTTTGGCCTCCTGTAAAATCTTATTGCTCTGTATAGCTCAAAAGAGATAGGGAAATCTTAATCTGTTTATTAGTGTGCATCTCTGAAATCCTGTTAAACGCAGAGAAGGATTTTCCTGAAGAAATAAATGTAATAACTGTAATTAGTTCTTATTGTTTCTGCTATAACTTAAAGGTGTTTAAAAGTCTCACAGAGATCTTCTGTTTGAACTTCAAACGTTAGTTTGGTCCAGGGAGTGACCAGGAATGATACCCATATTCCCTTACTCTTGAGAAACTTTATACCTGTGAGAGAAGCTTTTGCTTTAAAATTCTTTTGGAGTTTAGGAAAAAAAATGTCTTGGATAGCCATTATGCAGATAAACAAGGGATTTGTAAAACAGGATGGTGGTGTTCATTTAAAACTATGTAAGTCTCCACATTGAATTGCAGTATTTTTCAAACATTCAAGGAATACTTTACTATACCCACCTGTTCCGCTACTGTTTTAGCAATATGGGTTACAGAATGTCCTTTTTTTTTTTTTTTCCACCCTCCCTAGAAATTGAATGAGGTTCTTTTACTTCTGTGTTTGTATTGTACCCAGGTTTTAATGTCAGTCATATGAGCCTTTTAGCAATGTTAATCACTGTTTCTGACTAAACATTTGGACTCAGAGATTTAAAAGACAAGCGATTCCATTTACCAGGTGCAGGATGCAGCATTTGTCAAAGTATTTTTAAATTCAGATAGAGAAACTTAAGCATACAGAGTTGGGGGGAGAATCTTGGACTTAAATAAAGGTTATTAAATATTGTAGTTTGACTGCAGCAACCTTGTTGCCTAGTGGACAGAATACAGTAAAATAAACGAACAGAAAACACCAACACCACACCACCACCATTACCACCCCCTGCCCCCCACAAAAATAACAACCCCCAGAAAACCCCTAACCCTCTCATAAATGCCAGGTTTATTCGGATTCTGCATAGCATAGCTAAAAGTTTACTGAAGATCTCTTTCTGGCAAGGGATTTAGGAAAAAAAAATAAAAATCCGCATGATGTAAATGCTTTACTATAATGTCTTTTTGAACTTACTCCCAGAGAAATACAAGTTTTATTTAGACAAGACTTCTACAACACTTGTGAGAAAAGTATCACAGCCAAAAATACTTCAAATTGTGATTCTTATATAGTTGAAATAATATAAGGATGCAATGTATTGTTTACATCAGTAAAGTACTAAATAATTATAAATATATAAATAAATATAAATTCTATCTAAAAATACAAATATATCTACGAAGCATATAGATTTACAAAAGTACAATAAAAATTAAATACACAAAAATAGCAGGTTGTAAGATTCAAAATATCCCTTAAACAGTCTGTGAAGCTAGAGGAAGGTGTGCTGAATTGGAGAAATATTCAAATACAAAATTTATAAAGAAAACTGCACAAGCCAAGTATTTACATGCACAGGGATGATGTCTTCTGTCTGTGTTGAAGTTTTGATCCTGTCTAATCTTGCAACAGCAATTAGGTAAAAACTGACACCTTGTGGATAGAGAGTCTTTTGAGGAACAATTTGTTTTGCAGGAAAATGAAACGGATTAATTGGTTGTCCTTTTCCTTATGAGTCATAATTAAAACATTTCCCAAATGGTGGAGGATTGCTGTCTCTCATCATAGGTCACTTGGTGTGAGCTGTCTCACTTTGCGTCCTATAGCCAATGTAAGCACACTAAAATCATATGCTAGGGACATAATAGCTAGGTGACTACTTCCAAAGCTTGAGCATTTAGGTTTATTTAAAATTACTATTTTGACAAGGTTTTTTGTTATTCATTATGTATAGTACATAAGCTTTTCTTCCCATTTTGACTCATCTAGTTATATCTGCCAGATACATAAAGAACTTGGTAAGTGGGAGGAAAGAAATGCATTCTACACAGAAAATGTATGGCATACTGGTACCTTTTAAACTCTGTTTGAGGCTTAAGTTACAAGCCATGGGTTTTAGAGGAGGGGAAGTATCTTCCATGAGGAAAGTAATTTTTAAAGGTAATTGGTATGAGATAGAAGTTTCTTCAAATTATTGTAGCTTTGTTTCAGTCTCAAGTAGTTTTTTAAGATTATATATATCTTCTTTCAGAAAACTGAGATGTGGGAGAGTGAGAAGAGTGAGGAAGACATGGAAGAGTATATCTGGGAAAATAGCCGCTCTCAGAAAAATATGCTGGATACACTACTTCGAATAAAAGCCTCAGAGAATGTTAGTAATGTAACTAAGGAAGAACTTCTTGCATCTGAAGTAGTTAAGAATTACAGAAACTCTGTAATTGCACTTAAAAATGAAGGTGAAACAGAATATAACATGTCTCAGTATAAGGAATCCGTGAAGAAACTACTGAATATACAAGCATTACCATGAGAGCAGACTCTGCAGGTACAGAAATATTAAACTACTATGTTAATATTTCTCTGATATGGATGTATAATTATTCACAACCTTAACCAAAAATATGAAACTTGATGAATTAATTTAAATAGTAATCAGATTTTTCTTTACTGCTGGATTTTCTTGTAAATGTAATTTTCCTGTCCATGAATCTTGTTCTTTGAATAAAGTGTATTTTGAGTCATATTGGTGACCTGAACATTCTATTCTCTGCTTTCTTAGCCTGGGAGATCCTGGTTCAGTTCTCTGCTTAATCCCATTCTGGCTCCTCACACAACTTCTTTTGGCATATAACTTAGAGCAGCAATGTCAAAAATAATGAAATGACTTACGCTCTGAGTTGTATTAATGAAGAGTCTGAAAGTTAAGAGCTCTAAACTTTCTAAATGCTTTTCAAATGTCACTCAGATTTTTCTCTATCTGCATTCCCTATCTGTAAAATAAAGATAATGTTGCCTGAGTAGCTTAACTTTTGGAGAGGTGTTGAAGCACGCTGAGCAGTGTGAGGCTCTCAGTTGTCATCATAAGAGCTAAAAAATACCCTGTGTAAAAATACCTGTCTCTATAATGATAGAATAAAATAAAATGGGATGGTAGTTGGAAGGTGAACTAACAGTTATTTACAGGATACCAAAGTACCTGGGAAAGGAAGAAAGATGGGAGTTCCTGAAAGGGAGAGCTGGTTAGTAGTGAGGCGACTGTATAGCTTAACTAGGAATGGACTGAGTCATGGTACCCTGAGGCCTGCAGAGGTGTCCCTTGAATGTACCCAGGCTCTTCAAGGAAAAAAACGTTTATACTATCCAGCTTACTGCTGTGAAGCATAGAGAAAGACATTATATGGATGTTGATCTTATATGTGGTAATTGGTATTTGAAAGGAATTGATTTGAAACTCTGGAATCACAGGCAGCTTTTTTAATGCCTTCTCAAGGTTAAGAACAAAAAACAAAACACAAAAGCAACTTAAAAATAGCAGCTAGGAAGGACATAAATAATTCTGTTCTTGCTTATATTGTACCTTCCTGGTTTACGAAGATTTCAGCTTAGAGAGAAAGTCTTCATTTTCTGGAAGGGGCAGAGGGAGTTTTTATTCATCAGACTTTAGGATTCTGCGTACCTATAAAAGAACCTAGCACGTGGCCCTGCCAGCAACTTGTTGAGAGGAAACAGCAAAAGAATAAGGACACTGAAAACTGAAGAGGAATTGATTTCTGCAGAGTGTTTTATGTGGCTCAACTCACTCACTGCTAGGTTGCTCATTTTTTGTTTTGTGTTTACATTCAGCTAAAGAGTGCGTGTATTCCCATTTCCAAAATATTTGTCAGTTTTGGAAGGGTTATTCTTCGGTAGAGATTGTTTCATGTGGCAGCTTTTTTTTCTAGAGCTGCAGCTAAATTTGAAAAATGCTTGTCCAATAATCCCAATTTTGCACTTACCAGCTTGGTTGTTTAGTGGTCCTTCCTCTTCAATTTGTATTAGTGTGAAGTTTTAGCAGAAGCATAATATGGGGAAGGTTTTGATGGTTATCAGGTTGTCCCTTTATTCGGGGACAGTGGGGGTAATGTTTAAAATTCTCATTTGAAATAGTACAGCTTTGTAATTCCTAAATCTTTTTTGAACAGCCATGAAACCAAAATTACTGAGGAAGTAACTACAGTTTGACTCAGAGAATGGTATGGATGGTGGAGTTGTGCCTGGCTTTATTCCAAAGAGGGTTTGGTTCTAGTATGTACACAAGAGAAATTTGTTTCCTTAATTAGCTTTGTCAGTGCTTGCAAAAGGACTGGTGTACTAGCAAGCATATGTAACTAACTTCTGTTTTGCAGTGGCAAGTCTTGTACAAGACCATCATGAGTAATGCCTTTAAATGTTTTAAGAAGCCTAAACCGCCATAAACTTGCTTTCCTCCATAAAGTTGTCCTTACAGGACATACGAACTACCTGATAAAATCCTCTCTGTAACAGTGGACAATTCAGTTTTCCTCTGGTCTTCATAGACTTTAAATGGACCTAAGCAGAACTCTGTATGAAAGTTGTAGTTAAAATAACAATTTGACTTTACTAATAATAATGGCTGGTAGAAAGAACAACAGATTTTTTAATCTTAGTACATTAGCATGTCACAGCTAATGCATGGAAAACCTAAAAGGCACGGAGTTCCCTCTGAAGTGTTCAAGCCTAGCTTATATACATTCTGTAGATGTATCAAGAAGTACAGTCAGGATAAAAGGTGGCTCTCTCCTGGGTACCAGGACACGCAAGTGTCTACCAACGATAGATTATACCTACTGGACGAGAAAAATGTTGGGACTAATTCACTGTGGTCCCTAACCACATCCAACACTTACTATCAGAAATTAATTAAAGGTACCAGTTTTCCAGTATTACCTGGCTTAATGACCCTATGGCTATACAACACTTGGCCAGCTGGCCTTAGAAATTTGCAAGATTGACCTCCAGCCTTGGTTTTCAATGTCGTCTTCACTTCCTCTCCTTGATAAGAAACGTAAGAGCAAAATTCAGAGCTTTATAATCCTGTAAGTGCCCAATTAAGCTGCTAGAATCAAAGTCATTATGAAATTCAGAGTTACACTTCTGATTTTTACTAAAAATGGTTTATATTTTACGGTATAGGACTTGTGTAACGCAGTGGACTGGATCAAAGGTAGCCTGGGTTATATTTTGAGCTCTTTGTCATCTTGGATGTTTCTGTTTTTCTGCTTCTCCCTCCAAACAGTTCGTGTTTGAGGGTGGCAGTATTTCTCTGTGATTGTGTAGAATACCTAGAGCACTCCAGTGGGAGTCTTCCCAGCCTTATGATTATAATATAGCACATGTTTTTATGAACTGCATATCTTTATTTTCCTATATAATACTCTTGCAGACGATCTCACTGGAAACGTGCACTGAAGTTTAAAAACTGTGAAGAGTTAAAGAGTAATAGCCTTACAGATTAAGCAACTCTACAGCACAGTAATAAGTGCATCCTTAGGAATGGTCACTTACTAATGTATCATATACATTATAATGTAAATGCATGTCTCTAACATGTGTATCTGTCTATACATACCTGTGTGTATGTACATTCTTCTCTTATATGGAGGCGCTCGTATTACTTTTAAATAGAAATGTAGATAGATAACACTGAAATCAAGAAACAGGCTAGGCCCCCCGGGTGCATTAATTCAGAAAGAAGGAGGAGCAAAAAACCACACATAATATCTAGAGGCATTGGCTGTCTCCATAGGTAATTCTTTCACTGGTGTTTACTGGCCAAGAGGAACATGGAGCTAGTTCATGACAGCATTGACCTCAGGCAACCCTGTCCATCATAGCTTGAAACTTGAGCAGGAAGGCTACTATATGTGCTTCTTTGCGGTCACTGTTCTAACCTCCAAGTAGCAGATGTCTCATTTCAAATCCAAACACTTGCCCCCGCAAACTGGAAAAGTAAGTTCCTTACGGCAAGGAAAAATAAGCTGTCTCCAATGGAAAAAAACTCACACAAATTAAGTTCTTGGCCATCTGGAATAGTTGTGATGCATAGTTTCGCTGGTGCTGTTGAGGAGACTAACCTTTCTTTTATCTCCCATATAAACATTCCAAAGAAAGGTTGAGATCTAGCGTTTGGTCAAACTGGAAAAGAACTTGCTTTGTCAGTATTCTGGCTAAGTTTTTGCATCTAGAAACTACTGTACTCACTGGCATAAGATGTCTTTAGTAAAACAGTGTGCCAAGAGTTGTGAATTGAAACGTTCGGTGTCGCTAAATAGTTTCTTGAGGTTGTTTGTTCTATCGCGCTTTTGCCCTTTAAAGATGGGTTATCAGACACTAAGCATAATCTCTTGCTCAGATTAGACAAGAAGGCCTGTACGGAGACATAATTTGGTCTTTGGCAAGGAGAGTAGATGTTACAACTACTTGTAACTTCACCAAGCCCTAAGACCTGGCTGTTGTGTGAAGAGTTGGTAAACGCCTACAGATAATCTCATGGTCCTCAGAGAACCAATATATACTCCTGACTGGAGTTGGCACTTTTTGCCCTGTTTTCAGGCATAGCATTCTACAAGCACAAGTGAACGATAAAAGGATAGTTGCCTAAAAAGGGATGTGCTGTCTGGACAAAACATCCTTCTACCCATTTCTTGCTTTCCCTCATACTTAAAATGTATGTATTTATTTTCTGGTGACTCTTCTAGTCTTCAATAAAATAGTTCTGCTACTGTGCTTTATATAACCCTTTTCCTGCCTTTTTTTTTTTTCTATACGCCAACAAATGGAGAATACTCCGCAGAAGGTGATCTTAAGTATTCTAGTCATTCCATCCTGCCCTGGAAGTGTTTGTGCATGGGACACAGAAATTTTCACTTCTGTCTCATTTGGGTTTTTTTGTGAGTATTGGGATCCTGGTTCCATTATAGATTTCTGCACAACATAACGTTAAGGGTGAGTATCAGAGGGGCATCAAGATGCTATTAAATGCACTGTACAGTCACTAGTCTGCAGATGAGGAAACCATGGACGCCAAGGATGACTGTGACTTGCTGCAGATCACACAACTGATAGGCTGGATAGAAGTTACTTTTCTGAGAGGAAAAGGAGGTGAAAAAACACCTGTTTTAAAATAAATAGTATATTACCTATGGCTTATTTCTATTAAAACTGATGCCTTGCAGAGATTTGCATTTTGGGCATGTTGGAGCATATCGTGTCCAGTGAAAGGATTTCTTTGCTAGTCTTTTCATTTGTAGGTATACAACATCTCTGATGTAAGAATAGCAAGTTCTCACTTTTTTGGTAGTTTATTTTTTTAAAAAAATCCATTCTGCTAGTAGCATCCATCCCTTACGACTAGCTTTTCTTCTTTTTTCTTGATTCAGTCTGCTATGGAGGATCATTTGTAGCAAAGGAAGGGTTAAACAGGCTGGAAGAAGTATAGCACTGTTGACTTTGCAGCACTCCAGACTGTTAGCGGATGTTTCATGGAGCATTTAGGTAGCAGCCCAGCCTGAATAGGAAGAGTCAGGGTAAGAATAGATACTAAGGTTTCGGGGAATGAAAATAGTGCAAGTCTTGTATAATAAAGGTATTGCAATATGTTAGAACCTGTCTCAGTTTTCAATTAAATTGCATAATATTTATCTGAAAACAGCAATATCTTCATTGTACAAGAAGGGATGTCCCGTGTTCACTTTTGCTTCCGATGTTTCCTGTCTTGAATGTTACCCAGTATCATATGGTTACTGCAAGATACCAATACTGCAAGAACTATGTTGCCTTAGACATGCAGTGATCTTGCTTATGTGGCTTCAAGTTCAGCAATATGTTATATATTTTATATATATATTGTGGATTCAAGAATCTTCCTCTGTTTTATATGCATGATTAAATAATGAATTGAATCGGAAGTGCATTCTCAGTATGATAAATTCATAGGTAAAGGGTATTGTGTTACTACCGCCTCAAACTGTTAAACAGTTCTGCAAACGTTTCTGTGTGAAGCAGGGAGAAAGAGGTGTTCTGCACTCTCTTTTCTTTAAAATCTGGAAAATGGAAAAAATATATTTATATTCAAATGAAAATATCCAAAGTTTGAAATAACTAAATATAACACAAAATGCGTATGCTTCTGTAACTGAAGATAACTAATATTTTCACAGAAACAGAACATAATTTTTCTAACTGAATTGGACTAAGCTGCCTGCATGTGAATCCTGTATCCTAAAAATTGCATGCAATAATAATTTTATTAAGTTCCAATATATTCAGGATAAATTATATTTGGAATTCAATGCTGCAAGGTCTTGAAAATAAAGTTTGAAATGCCTTCATTTCTCAAGTAACATCTTCTCTTTGTCTGGGAGCTATTGAGACTATAATGTGAACACAAGCAGGATTTTAATGGCTCCATTCAGCCTGAAGAAAGGCATCACAGAGTGCCGATCTAGTGTCTTACAAAGTATTTGTCTGAGTCTAGGTTCAGGCTTTTTAATTCCTATTCATACAAAAATGCAAAGTTCTTCAAAGTGCAGTTTTTACTGAGCCCTTCTTTGGCAGCGAACATACGCTGCACCATTTTTATTGTTTTGACCATTTGAACAAAGAGAGAATTTCATAAGACGTTTATGTGTTACTGCGTTACATTGGATGTTTATTCGTCTGGTAGCGAATAGGCAAGCAGAAAGGTAACTAGCTGGATTTTAGATCTGCTTTTGAGATCTCTTTACATTTTAGATGCAAGTTGGTTTTAAAATGTGTTTTCCTTGGTTACATGATTTTAAAAATTACGGGGAGAAAAATTAATTTAAAAAGCGCTTTCATTGCAAATTGATGTGACAATGCCGGCTGAAGTGTTTTGTGGGAGAATCCTGTGGCAAAGTATGCTCGTCATCAGTACTAAGTGAGATGAAAAGTATGACAACTTGACTTGGAGCATGTGGTTGACCAGTTTGTTTATTTAATGTATTTGATCAGCTTGTCATGATGTGTGAAGCACCTGAATGTTAACAGTGGTAGAGATCAAAACGTGGAGTTTGCAAACTTTCGATTTTCTGGTTAAGACCTCATAGATGGGAATCAGTTATGCCTGCTTGTGTCTTTAACGAAAAGGTGTTTCACTGAGCCATGAACATTTCCTTCAGAATTTGATTGCTAGAGAACTGTACAAAGAGAATCCTGAACCACTTGGTCTGCAGCTCCTAGTCTAAAAAAGATCATACTGACGGTCTCAGCGCACGTCACCATTTCCAGGGCAAGTTGTGGTGAAAGGATATAAAGCACATCACAGTAATCTACAGGTTGAGAAACTGAGTTCCTCCTCTGACATACGTGTGCCTGTTTCCTAATTAAGTAAATCAGACCCGAGACTTTTCCTTTTCAGGGTCAGAACCATGAACATTACTGTAAGATGAGAAATATGTTCTTTATTTGCAATATCACCGCATTCGTCCTTTGATACAATATATCTTGGTTCCTTTACTCCTAGTTCCTTTCCTTTTGATCTTAAAAACCTGCAAAAGAATACATGTCAACTTCCTCTAACTCAGAAGAGCCCTTGGGGTCTCATCATTCTTAGTTGAAATTTTTAGTGATAGTTAAACTGTGCTAGATTCAGTCACATGATGAATTAGAAAAGTGCAATTTGATGATAAAAGTCAGCTTGTTAAAATTTGAAGTACATCATGCAGTGAGGTATCTATCTAGAGTTTGTGTCACTTTACGTATAAGCATAGCACTACCCTTACAAACAAATCATACCTAATCTTAATTTTTCTAGCTAAAATAGAAGGAATTTCTTTTGTGTTATTTCAACTGATTAAATAACCCCACTCCTTTAAAATGTTCTTAACGCTGTCAGTCTTCCTTCTATTACATATAAATTACCATACAAGGTCAATCAAATAGTATAAATAAGCGAGTTTTTTTAAATTTCAGTTTTCTAAACTACAGTCCTGATTAATGTGGGTTAAAATATAATTTTAGAGGTCTTTTTCTCTGAAACCAACCTGCTCAACTGTAATTACGTATTCATGTGGCCTTACAACCTCATCACTGTAGTCTTTGAACATTGCATGGATCTTACTAGTTTTAAAATAATTTTCTGCCACATAGACATGTGACAATCAGTTTTATTTTTTATTGTTTCCTTTTATAACATTTACACTTGTCTGGGAAATAGAAGCTTCTTACAGCAAGTGAAGAAAGTGAGAAATTCTGAGGCTTCAACAAGTTTAAAAGAAGAAGAACAATCCTGGTTACTGTTGAAAATGTTTGCTTTGCTAAGCAAACTTCCTGAGTAAGGTAAGGCAAGGAAATACCTGCTACCTTGTTGATCTAGTCACTTGATTTATGTTCAGGAGGAGCACTTTTATGAATAGAGTATACAGGATGAGGAAACAAAAAAAAAAAAGCATTTTTTATTACAAAGCTAACTCTTAGAGCTTTCAAAACATTTTGTCTGTTCCTCTGCAACATACATTAAATGACTATTCCTGTTTTAAAAAGCTAATGACGTAAAGGCTGAATATGAGTAGGCAAGAAAAAGCAAGTCAAGGTGGACAACACTGATGCTAATTGCAAGGCATGAACAAATGTTAGCCACGTTTGTGCTTCCCTTAGCCAGTAACCAAATGGTTAATGCATTGCAGAGCAAGTAAGTTTACAAAAGCAGTTGAATACTGAAGGTGCCACTGGAGGGTCTTGAAAAACATTTGAAGTGATTGTCATCAGAAGAGTGATGTGAGAAGTGGGGGGAAGGTAAAGCATAAAGATTGTGATCAGCTGTTTGGGTATGAGTTAATGGAATTCAGTGGTTTTGGGAACTTGGGTTGTTTTGGGTTTTTTTTCTTTGAAGAAGTAGAGAGTGCTGGCCAAATTGTTTTATCTCAATATTAGGGATACAAGGGGAAAAAAGGTCAATCTAGAACTTAGTTGGAGAGAAATGGACAGTTTTTATAGGAACAACTAGATCTGAGGCAAAGGATGATTACAGTTAAATGATTTTATGATACTATAAAGCTTCAGTCAGTTTTACTGATTGCACTTACACTTAGTTTTCTGAGGTTAGTTCTAAGTCAGGGGAAAGAATACGTACACCTGCAGTGAATCTGCTTTCTTAAGTTAGGGAAAGTGTTTACTGTTTTTTAGGCATTAGTCTGGGTCAGATTATGAACCAAAATGTGTTCTAACAACTCTAAGCATGCAGTGGGAGCTGTAAGTGTGTACCTCGTCCCCAAAGAGACAGGGGAATTGTGCTTCATCTGTCAAGAATTAAATTACAATCGAAATATTCTGAAACCATCAGTGAAAAAATTACCTTTGATTCTGTAAAAGAAATAATCTGGTATATACAGTTCATTTTTTAAAAAGCTGTTTGTTCCAAAACAAGAATGGTGACAGTATTTTACAAATTACTTTTGACAGTAAGTGTATTTTATGAATTGTCTCGACATTGTTCTTCTTCTCCTTATGGGCTTATACTGACCTGTCCTATTTCTGCAACGCCCTGCTGTGAAAGCGACAGTACAACAGCAAAGGAAGATGAGGGAAGCGCAAAGAACAACAGGAATCAACCAGACACCCAAAGCTGCAGCTTCCCAAGCAGGTGCTTCATTATCCGAAGTATAATTCCTACCACTGTAGCCTTTGGTTTCGTTTAAGTGTTGTTTACTGCTGTTCAGGCGAGGAGGAGTGGGCATGTGGGATGCTTCCTCATCAGACTTGGATAGCAAAGTTGAAGGCACAGTCTTTTTGTCCGAGCTGGTGATTGATTCAGTGCTTACCGAAGCTGTGCTTGTCCTCTTAGGAAACTGATCATCCAGTGGAAAAGTTTCTTCCCTGGAATAAGTGGTAGTTTCAGTTTTTTTGACCATCAGGTTTGTACTGGATGTATAAGGGTTTGCTGTTAAGCTGTGGCTAGTGGTAGAAGGTGGAGCTTGGAGCAGAAGAGAACTTGATGTGGCGTTATGATGCTGGCATCTTTGCCACTCGGTGGCCTTTGTGCTGCTTTGCCTTTCATATTTATTTGGTGAGGAATGAGTATTTGGTTCTTTAGATGTCAGTTTTTCAAAAATAAGAAGGTCTGGATCAATCCCTATTAAATCATAAACAATGTTAGTTTATGTGACAGAAGCTCATCTGCACATCCACAACAGGAGCACGTGGAGACAATGGTAGGTCAGGGAGCCCAAATAATACCCATCAACACCTTCTGGTCTGGGGGTGTCACAGCCTAGGATTATGCGATACTTTATGGGGTGCAAAGGAAGTGAAGGAAGTGCATTTTGGGATTGCACAGGACTTACTATGGAATGCTTAGGGCAGGAACCAAAGGTGAGGAAAGGAAGGGATCTAGGCTACTGGGGAGTAATGGAGTCCTGTCCAGCTCTATGTGTGTGTGACAGTCTGTACCAGCAGCTGGCGGGGTGCTGCGCCCTCAGGGGCTTGTACGTCTGGGCTACAGCAACAAGGGAGACTGGGGGCCGGGGGTAGCTACCGGGGAGACTGAGCATCTAAGCCCAGCTGCTGGGGGGGATTCGCATTGAACATACGTGTAGTTATATACTTCACTAGCAGATTGCCATCCTTATGCACCCAGAGAAAGGACGATGCAGCTCTTGGTGCTGCCTGTGTTCTCGTGTCTCCTTTACACGTGTGTCTGTGTAACCTGTATGGCTGGCTCTGTATCTGTGTGTACTTGTGGTATGTATGTGTGCTCTTTGTGCATGTGCCTAATGGGAATACATTTCCAGCCTTGCTGCTGGTTGGAGCTGGGGCCAGGGAGCAGTGGGCAGCCTCGCCTCTCAGTCTCTCAGATCTGGTATGGTATTTTTCTCAAGCATAGTGTCGATTAAGTATCAGAATCCCATGAATCTTGAAAGCAAGGTGTATCTTCAAGGTCCTTTCTCTAATACTGAATGAAAGAAAAGGGGGAAGTATTCTCAGAAGTAGGTGCATTAATGAAAAAGGAAAAAAGTCTTACCCTTTTCTAGCATTGCATGTTACTTCAGAAGACCCTTTAGCACAGTAAATGACCTAGTGTAATTTTAACATTTCCTATAGTTGCTATGGTTTCAGCCTTTATAAATTACATGCTTGGTTACCTGTTGTGATGTTGTACAGAATGACATTGATTCTAGCCTTTAGTATGCAACTTTCCAGTGCTGGGCAAGACATGTGCAGGCAATTCATATTCTCATTAATAGGTCCATGGTAGAACACTGCCAGATTGCAGGAAACTATAACATAAAAATAAAGTTGAGCTTATCATCATAACGAACATTGCATTGTGCATGTTATTACATTATTTAACATCAGAAGATCATTAATACTGGGGAGCTCCATACTACTTTAAATCTGTGGTTCTCTAATTACCATGCAAACTAATTAACCACCTAGTCAGTAAAGTGGAACTGCTTATAACTGTATTCTTCTTTTAAGACGAAGGAATAGATTAGCCATCTGAATTCGAAGTGTGCCTCTGATCATATGCTTTAGACTGTAAGACTGTAGTCTTCCTAACAGTTGCCTTCCTTCACATCTCAGCTGCGGTGAGTGGACCACTTCTAAAAGCAAAGTGATCAAGGAAGACAACTTTGAGATGTTTGCTCGTGTGTAATATACCTGTCTACTTAAAACTGGACTGCAACCTTTCATTTCACCCAGATTATTAAAAAAACATCCTGAACTGCAATAAGTAAGTGACATCCTGCCCTGCTGCCAGTTCCTGGTTGTTTTTCTTGTTTGCCTTTGGGCTATTGAATTTCTGTGAATAGAGTAGTTCAGACAATTCTTTATTTATGTTTGGAGTTTCAGTTCTGTCTTCCCACATTGGAAATCAGGGCTGAAGTAATAATGAAAAAACGCCTGGACAACTGGTCACTGAAACCCGATTTTCAACAGTATATAGATGCCCGAATAGTAGTGGGTTAAGATTTAGATTGAAAATATATGTTACAATACTTATGGTTAGAGTCACACTAAGATTCTTCTTTCAGAGTCTCACAGGACATCAAAATCTCAAGTCAAAATAGCAAGTCAAAAGTTAATGTTATTTTATATCAATGTGTTTGGAGCAGAATTAATGCTAGGTTTTGTTTCAATTGTATGAAGTTTTGGGGGAGTTATTTTATTTTACCCGCCTTGAATGTAACCTGCATACCTGAACTAGTAACCTGAATGGCTACCTGCAATTAAAAAAAGTATTGGCAGGGCAGGGGACACATTCAATAGCAGAAAATACTGTAAATTATTAAAACAGCTAAGGAGAACTTTTCTGATATTGATTCTGACTCTCAAGCTTTGCACTTCAGAAAATTTTAGCATACCTTCTGACTCTAAATTGGACAATCTGTGTCTGAAATAAGCTTTTTGAGATAAGATCTGTATTTGTTAATGTAACTGTCTAGAACATGTGAATTAGTAGGGCTGAAGAGCTGCTGTAGAGTTGTCATTTTTGTTTCTCTTTTAATATTGGAAAAGCATTCTAGTTACAGTGTATTAATGTAACACCTTTACAATAAAGCTTTCTTTTACATAAATTGTTAGGAAGCTACCTAGCTTTATAAATGTATTCTATTTACTTAGGTATTTATTCCAAACATTTTTCTCACATTTATAAGTAATGAAAATTTATAAGTAATGAAAACCATTTGTAATACTTTTTCAATGAACAACAGAAAAAGTCATGCAGCTCTTTCCATTTTATGTGTAACTAAAAAATAAAAAAAATCTCTAACCTATCTAAAAAAAGACATAAATCCTTAACCTATCTATGAATGAGAAAAGGAAGAAAATACACGAAACCTGTGCTTACTATCTTTTCTGTGTTATTTGTATTTTTTCATCTGGTAGCCTCAACACTGCATCATAGATTTAACACAGGAAAAACACACCTTGAAAATGTTTTTCTTCCACCATAATGAACTCATCTGCCTTAAAAGAGAAGTATTATTTTCAAAAGATGTATGTGATTAATAAAATAAAAATTTGCAATGAAAATGCACTCGGTCTGAACAATACAAATTCAGCAGCTCTATGAAAGAAAAAAATCATGGCAGAAGTGCTGCTACAGAATTTGTATTGTCTTGTCTTTTTTAGCTACTTACACAAAGATCAAGGTTGTCTGCCCAGCTGAAACAAAACCAGTAATATTTCCAAGTAAAACTGGGATCCTAAACTCTAATGATAGCAAGGTAAAGATACAATTTGTCATGAAAGCTAAATCAAAGATGATAATTAGTGTTTTTTCTTTCACTGATATAATTTCCATGTCCTATATCTACCTCTAGTTAGGCTTCACCAGTTTCCAGTTCTGTGTCATAGGAACTTGAGTTTAGAGTAGATATTTATGAAAGTAAGACTGGTACAGAGAAGGTTATGATTATCAGAACGATAGGAGATCGTAACTTGTGAAAGACAGAATCATAACCTTACAGGGATTATGCAAAGCCCTGCCCTATATATCACTTAGTTTACATTTTTCTTTAAAAGATTAGAAACATTATGCAGTGTTAGAGAAGCGTATTTAGCCAGTACATAACTATTTTGATATACTGCATGAGGACTAAAAGCATTTCTACAGGCAACGTATAAAAAACATTGGCTTCTACAGCTAAAGGAATTTAAAATCCAATGACTATTTTAAAGAAGATAATTCTGAAGATAGAAATAGTTCTAGGCATCGGTTAACATTTTGCATCACTTCTAGCATAAGTTAACAGTTTAAAAGACAAAGCCCTTTGAATATTTCAATGAAATATCCATGTAGTACTTGCTTTTCTGTGATATCTTTTGTTCAAGGATTCTTAAACTCTCTGCAAACACTGACAATGTGGTATTATTGAAGTCATTGTTTGAAAAATCACAATTTTCAGATATTTGCTCATGTTGATGATTTTTCTTCCAACAGAAAACCGTTCTTCACTTGCATCACGTGTTGTAGCAGTGTGTACCCTTGCCTTCAGACCCAGGTATACGATGTTCTGGATTTTATCGAAGAATGGATGTTTTGTGCTAATAGTGTATTTTATGTTTGTTTTTTAGTGTGATACATGAAAACTATGCAGGTTTCTGATATAGACACTATCCTATTTAAGAATATATAAAATCCCTAGAAATACATGTATTTGTTTGAAGGGAGGAGTGAAATCTTTGAAACCTTTCCAATCTTCCAATTTTGTGCAAAGTTTAGTTGTCATTAGAGACTCTGGTTTTTAGCATGAAAATATTAAATAGTAGGAAAAAGCTCATCTGAAGAACTTGGCTTCTGTGGATATATTCTCTTTGGGATCTGTGATGGATTTTATTGCATAAAATTGATTAAGAAAAATAAGTAACAAACCTAGTTGTTGGTAAGGGAGGATAGTTCTTTGATCACGAAGAATCCTTTAAAAGCATTCTATGATGTATTTTGCATTGGTTTGAGGAGATACAAGCAACATATTTTATTGCCTGCTTTTAAATTATTTCAAAATTTTCTTTTTGTCTTGTAAGATTAGCTTTCGGTAACTGTGCTGTTACTGCGAATCCAGCAAATCAACTTATCAACACTTCTTGAAATCTTAATTAGGATATTCATTAGCAATAGTATTTGTTAGTGACTACATCTGTCTCTTTGGGATTATATGGAAACCACAAGCTAATTTAAAGGGTATCTTTGAAATGCCATCTGATGACTCTGTATTTTATGTTTAAGAAAGAAGTTGGCTCCTACTAGGAATGCTGCTGGCTGCTACGTTAGTTTTCTCAGTGTCAGGTTGTCAAGGTCATATTTTTGCTCATAATTCAAAATTTCATCAGAATTTATTTTGACTGTTTTTAGTAACTGGTAGCTCACTTTCATCCTCCATACCCAAAACCCTTTCACGTCCTCTGAGTTTTGCAGTCAAATTTAGGCACCACAGATACACACTTCATGTAGTCTTGGGCTTAAGACAAGCAATGATTTTTCTTATTTTTATTCCAAATCTGATTTTACAAAGGCTGGAGAAAAGGTGTTGCCAGCTGAATAACTGCTATTTATTACTATAACTTTATTGCTTACATTAATGTTATACCTTGGTTGTACCAGAAACATGGTGTAAGCACAGAACAAGAGAGGGCTCTCTCCAAGAAAATTAATATTCTTCTGTCTGTGAGAAGGCTAAATTCTGTGTTCCCTCCCCTTTTCCCCTCACCATCTCCTAGTCTAGTACTGTAGTCCATGAAGAGGAGTCCTGTTGAAATCAGTGTCACTGATTTTTCTCCGTGGGACTAGATAGTGATGGATACCGAAGAGTTAATTGTTTTAATGTTAGAATTGCCTACAAACTTGATGGCAGAGATCTAAATTTTCAAAGCAGACCCTAAGATTTTCATGTGTTTCTAGTGTAGTCTTCTAAAAAATTCGGATTATCAAGTTCCTTTCTATGGGACTGAAGATGGGGGAACAGTTACAACGTGCCTCTGCTTTCCTGCCTCAAAATATACATATATCCCAGGTTTTTGCATTATTTCTTCTGCAAATAAAGGAATGTTTATTTTAAAATTACCCAAAATGTTTTTCCTCATACGTCATGATGCAAATTTTACTGTATGCCACAATCTTGATAGTAAACACTCACCATTCCTCAGAAGGCAGCAGGTTCTGCTGCACTGTTGAGGTGAGACTTCGGCATAAATCTTCAGCACCTGGGCTCCCCTCTTCTGCGATTCCTGCAGGTCAACCAGAAGACCTGGGAAGCGTCGGATCCAGCAGTTCTTGTAAAAGGTAGTGGGTGAGCAGAGAGAGTCTGACTCCACAGCCAAACCCAGGACCAACAGCACTTCTGCTATTGCCACCGGCAGAACCATCTCGTCAATGTAACGATGAAAGTCAGCACTTCCTGAGTGCTTAGTCAGCACGCTTTCTCCTCCACGGATGCACTAAACTTTGGACCAGCATTTTAAGAGACAATTTCTTGAGTGGTGAGGATACTACCAATTCTGCCAGGGACATGAGCCAGAGGATGTTTTTTCCAAACAATTCCCATGGTGCTGTTTGGGCAGCTGCTGGAAGGGAGCAGCCATTTTATGAGCTACATACGGTTATAATAGTTACTATTGTTGTTCTCTAACTCAATATTTGGAGACGGCTTTTGAGAGGCAGCAGGCACGGGTTGCATTTAGTCGTTCAGAGAACTTGTTTCTGTGGTCCCAAGTTTGTGTTTCTTGTCCTTCTGAGACCAAACTAGGCAGACAGCCTTAATATGTGATGAATAATGGTAATCTCAGCATATTGTTTCGCCTCCACCCTGAAAGTATGCGGTACAGTCACTTGAGAGCAGGTAGGTCTGCCACTTTGTTCAGGCACACTATTACACTCAACACAGAAGAAACAGCTCAGTTTAGTTTCGTAACACTTTTTGAATTATCTGGTGTCTGAAAATATAGTTTCCTTCTTTACTTGCAAACTGAACTATCTAATTCTGTCTGCCAGACAGAGGTGGAAATGTTTTCCTATTCCCTACTCTGTTTTGGTTGCAAAAATAATATGATTTTATTTGCGAAGATCTAGGAATAGATGAATATGACTGGAGAAAGCTGTGATGTACATTCATCTCCGGACTAGGTAATCAAAGCCCTGCCCCTAATCTTCCATAAGTTTAAGGATATTGAACAGTCTATATGGGTCCTTCTGCTTATGGTTAAGCTCAGAGAAGGCCTTTGAGAGTGCAAGAAAGAAAATATAGTTGGTGCATAGGGAGGCAATTTTTCAAGCACCTGGTCTGAAACCTGAAACTCCCAAGTGTTTTCCTTCTTAAAAGGACCCAGTGTGATCCCTGATTCCCACTTCTGTATGCCTTTAATACAGAAAAGGCTTTAAAATATTACAATACATGAGTACATTTAAATGTAATGGACTCTGCAGTGAGGTTGAGAGAATTTGGTAGAAATACAGTTGTGTGCAATAAAAATTGTGTGTTGAATATATAAAAATATTTTAGATGGCATTCTTTTCCTTAAGATTAGAATCAAGGAGTTTCCCCAGTCCTACATGAAGTATAGATCAGTGACATGGGGAGAGGAGGAAGCCTAAAACTCATTTTAATTCTTTAGTCATTATAGCTGATGTTTATTTTGCAAAACAAGGCTCCCAGTTTGGAAGTGAGATGACATGCATATAATTTTGTTCCTTACAGAGCTCCTTAGAAGGTAACGGAGCTCAGAGCAGGTTAACTGCTGTTGATCCAACTGCAAGACCAAGCCATTCATTTATTCAGTGGAAATACTGGCTGTAATTAGGATAAAATTGTAAGAAAGAGCAAAAGTGGGCCTCTGTCCTGAAAACCAGCTCTTGATCCTTGTGTTGTTTTATATAGTTTTGGTAGTTTGCTGTGCTTTATTTTTATTTCCATCTCTGTGTGAAACCCACTACTTAAAACTTTAAACATGTTTCAATACAACTGTTAGTTTGCAGTCAGTGAACTGCTTATCTACCATTGCTATAGGTGCTATTGAAAGTGTATTTTTCTAAAATTTTTGTTTCAGGCATCACTTGGTATGGGACACATTTAGAATTTTCAGATATGCCTGTATTTTGGCATTACCTCCAGCATTTAGTATGAATTTTGGATCTGTTTTGTTCTGTAAGACATGCATGCAAAAATGTTGATTCCTGATTGCTTTCCTCACTCCTACTCTTCCCATATCGCCAAGAAGAGAAATCTAGAAGATTCTGAATAACTTGGGGAAGCATGGAATGAGAAGATTAAATGGATACAAAACAAGTATTTATATTGGATAAAGCTGAATATGTCTTTCGTCCATTGAAATAAATAGGATTATTTGCATGAACAAAAAATTAGATATAATAGGTAGCTTTAATAGTATATGCATTTGTAGTTGCATAAAGATTACACTGTCTCGGCTCCTCTGTTTTTATACTTTTGATGCATTGCAAAATGTATGTGTAAATAGCAAATATGTTTACTTCTTCCTTTCCAGGAGAAAAAAATATAATAAAGGACTAGTCCTGTGACCTCCTTCAGTTACATGGACCTGAAATACCATACAATTTTTTTGTATTTTTGTCGGGCTCTGTCAAGACAATAAGATAAAGTGTGAGACTGGGTGCAAACACATCTGAGCATCTTAAACGTCTTAAACGCAGACCATTCAGTAAGTTTTACTCTGCTTTGAATATAGTAACAAATTCTTAACTTCCATTGAGGCAGTCACCAAACTCAGTGAATACTCACTGTGCGTAATGTTTAAATATGTATTTGCAAAATTGGGTTTGGGTAACAAGTCACATTTTGTACGGATCTATATGTTTTCAATGTGTATTTTAAATCTCTTTTTTGTTTGCCACTGTTTGTCAATAGACATGTTGCCAGTCTGTCTCAGCACCTTCATGTTTTTATTCTGTTTTGCTGCTGTGTGCTTCAACCAAGCAGCCGTTTTTCCTTTTCGTTACTTGTCATTCTTTCTCCCTTCTCTGTTTCTAAATAAATTATAAAAGCAGGAATAGCTGCAGGGAAACTTTTTATTTAATGAAATATAAAGAGATTGAAATAAATAAATGGCTGCTTTAGGCAATTTCCTTTAAAAACTGAAAACTTCTGTCTCTTAAATTTCAGTCTTCTGCCAGCTTCCCCATAATTTCACTTTGACCTTTCTATGGGAAATGCATATATATAATTTAATGCTGAAGTTTTAAATCACAAAACATTTTGCAAGAAGGAAGTACCCGAGTCTTACCTGCAAACCAGTGACCGACTGTTCCATGTGCTCTGCAAGGAGGGATCAAGAGACTTTTACTGTTAGTAAGGAGTCTCTGACCAGTATCAGACGAGCACTTCATGTCATTTAGTAATTCTTTTCATTGGTCTTCTCAGATTTCTTCCTGGAAAAAAAAAAGGTACTTGCCTGTTTACAGTGAGAACACGGATGTCTTTGCAGACCTTTCAGTAAAAAAGATATAAACGTACCTGCCACAAAGGAAGAGAATGATCTTTTTAATGATTCCTGTTATAAACAGAAACAGTACCTGAAGTTTTCCACCTGGGCTGGCAGTGATAATGGCACAATCCAAGAGTTTCCTAGCACAACGGATTCATCACCAGGCATTAACTCTTTTTTTGCCAAATATAAAGAAAAGCAGACACCTTCTCCATATAAAGTAATGGATATATATTGATATTTGGAACTACATTTAGCGTATACGGAGTACAAGGTTCTAGTACTCAGAATATGTAAAAAACAGAAAGAAGATCTATATAGTACAGGAAAGCAGTCGCGAAAAGGACTAAAAATGCCATGGCTGTGATTCTGTAGTCAGATCAGCCTGTCTAAAGCTACACTGCACATTGGCTTTGTTCATGGGTCATCTGGTGTCTACTGTGTTATTGTCCCGTGCTTCTCTGCTGAATATCTTGAAGTCCCTCCCTGTGCTGCGTAGGGAGGACAGTCAATGTCCTGGGTCAGGCTGAAGTTCAGGCATTTATGCTGTTTGAACAGCTATGGGAGACAGTGTAGTTAGTTGCGATGTCCCAGCCAAGGCTAGTACCCATCTTTGATAGGTTCTCCCTTCTCCTGCTCTGTCAGTGGTGGTTAAGCCATTATGATCAGAGGGAAGGACACATCCCTCATCTAAATACAGGCTAGGCAAAAGGGGACAGTTGGGCCTCCTGTCTGTGTTTTCCTTTTCCCAAGTAGATTATAGGAGAGAAGGGAGAGATACTCCCATGAAGCCCAGATGTGGCAATGCACCACTCCTTGATGCTGCCGTGATGATGCAGAAGCACGCAGGGAATCATTGCTGCTAGCACAGACCCAGCCTGTCTCAGCCGTGAGAAGAGACCAGTGCTAACTGTGTAAAGTACTTCTCTGCTACGCTTAAAGTCAAACATGTTAGCTTAAATCATCTGTGTTTTAGATTATCTCTGACAGAGGAGTTGAAAGATGACAACTACCAGCTAAGGAGAAGCTGCCTGCAGTTTCCCATGTGAGTTATGAACCTGCCTATGTCCTCCTTGCAACATCAGTAAGTTTATTTAATCAAATGTTCAGCATAATCCCATGCAACGTCAGCTCTAATAACCTCGGCTGAAGACAGTGGAGCTCTGTGCCTGTGTTGCGTTCCATGTGAATAAATTGAATTGCAGGCCTGTGTTGAAGTCGTCCTTATCTCGTTTTTCTTAGATATGTACATGTCTTTTCCCTTTATTACAGCAATGTTAAGGTCAAAATTTTACCTAAGTTAAGTATTTTGGTAATGCCAGAATATGTCACTGTAACTCTATTATAGTTTAGAAGTTACAAAGTACTAATGTAATGAATCATGAAATAATGAAATGTAAGTACTTTGGAACAAATATCAAAGCAAATCCTTTTGACATTACTGAAATACTGTGCTCGCTTTCTCCTTTAAAATTTCCTTGAAATCAAAACATTCTTGCAAAATGTCTTAAGTCCAACAGAACAGCATTTTTTGAGAGAACCATTTTGTCAAAAACAGCTATTAGTGGTCAGATTTTGGTTTGGAGCAATATATCAGGTTTTTAATGAATCTGACCTTCTCTGAGGTTTGGGACAGTTAGGTCCAAGATTCTGGTTTCAGCCCCATCCCAGCAACATGGTTAAAGGAGGTGAAATATTACAGTTTCTGTTCCTGGGACTTTGTGCAAACCATTTTTTAAACCCTTGTTTCAAAGGGGCTGCCAGGCCCTGAGATTCTCTCGGAGCTTGGCTTCAAACTATTTCTGGTAAAACCTCTGCACAAAGGCTGGAATCTGTGTGTTCAAACAAAGAGCAACAGAAGTCTCAACCAGATTAGATTTATACAAATATAAATCTACTGGCATACATATAAACTTGAGCCAAGGTTTATGACAAAAGGCACAATGTTTAGCAAACACTCGAATGAATGAATGCTGATTTACGACAGAGCTTGAAACTAGGCAAAAGGGATGGAGTTTCAATATTGTGATGAATTTTATACAGCTGGATACTTAGTGAAAGTCTTCCATGTGGGTTACCATTCATCTTACCTAGTTATTATGTACTAAAATTCAGCTCTGCCTGTCTGTACCAGGATTTAAAAATATGTGCTGTTTTAAAAGCACCCAATATACTCTCATCTAGACAGAGCTACGCATGAAAATTCTGTCTGGGGATGTACGATGCATTTGTGCAGAAGAAAGTTAAGCAGCAGGCAGAGCACTCCAGCAGCCTGACCCCCATTCAGGTTTTGTCACTTATTTCACCTGAGAGAATTTCAAGAGAATTCCTTACTGGATCTTTGGTGTAAAAAACTTAACGGATGAACGCCATTGTAACAATTTACACGCTCATGCCTCCATTCTGCTGTCTGGTGACCGAACTCTTCTCATGATCCACAGAGAATGCCCACTAGCAATATACATTTGTTTCAAGGAATAAATATTAAATAGTACATCAAAAGCAGAAAAACTAAACAGAAAATAATAGGCAATAAAGTCTAAACAAGCGCTATTTGAAATAGGAGTGCTTTTTTTTTTTAATAACATTGGGTAAGAAGTGCTTTGTTTGACTGCGAATCTGAAAAAAAGAAATTACCTTTATTTAGCAGCTCATCCTTCACCAATGATAGAGATTTCAGTTGAAATAAAATTATGCTCCAGTCAGTTCCTCTCAGAAATGCCAAGATCCTTTAGAACACTGATATTTTTAATGCTGAAATACTGCAGGATATTTCCTATGTTCCACAGTTGCTTACTTTGTATCCTGTGACAAGGAAAATACTAAACAATGGCAGCAGTTGGTGAATCGTTTCCAAAAGACTAATTCCTCTCTTGAGTAATTCCACTATTACTCAATACACAGTTCCCTGGCAGTAGCGTACAATTCCCTGGCGTCTCAGAGGGAAGAATGTGGCACTTTATATTTTATGTTAGATAGCATGTATATTTTAAATATCCCCTGATTGGGTTCCAGTTCACATTTTAGACTAATAAGGCTGAAAGGAATTCAATTTTTCCTTTGTTTTTTGCCCTCTATGTGGTCCTTTCCTTAGAGCAATCAGGTTGGCGTTACTTTCTGGTTCTCCTGTATTATCCAGCGTCTCTCTGTTGAATCAAGAGAAGTTTTGCCTAAAACAGACACAAAACCACTGCAGTCTTCCTTTAGGCACTGTACAGGTGCTTAAGGGTTTGGTTCTGCTCTGCTGCAGATTTTTTGTGTGATCTTGGGTTAGACCCACAAAGAAATTCAGGCTATATTTCATGCATATGTAAACCAGGTTTCCTGCCAAGAAAAGCATTTGCCCTTCTGATTCCCAGTCACTGGTACTTCTGTTACCCACCTTTCCTGCGTCGTCTGACCTTACCAGAGTGGAGACCCATCCAGCTTACCACACAAAACCATTGAGTGGTTCACGGAGGAAAAACAAGTGGCCATGGTTTTCTAAGTAAACCTGAGCAGTCTTGCACCGGCCCTATGCACGTCCCTTGCCAGTTCGGAAGCGTGAGCCGAGTTCCATGCAAAACAGAAAGAGTGCTACTTCTGTCCAGTTATCTCTGTCTTTGCTTTTCTTGTCTTTGTAGCTGTAGGTCCTCCTGACTTTCTGTGTCCCTTGCTTTTGTTGAGCTAGAAAAGCCAGAGGGCTATAGAAATGCGTGGCCAGGCAGAGAAAGAGTCAGAAGCTTAGGTTTTCTGTATCATGGTTGAATAGTCTATTACAATGTAGCTGCTGTATAAAAGAGCTTCTTCCATTTCCAAGTCTTTCTGAAAGAAAAGAGTGATCTCTCTTCAGCCTTGGAAATAATTCAGGCGTTAACTACAAGAAAATAGTTCAGGCACCAAGCACAGGAAAAAAGTGTCTAGACTGTGTATCCCAAGCAGAAACAGCCATCTCAACTCTAGAGAGACTTTATTGACACTCTCCAATGCCTTCCTGCTCCATTTGTTGGCACTTGAGAATCCTTTTCCTCGAGATAAATTTGTCTCTCAGACACTGTAGAAAGAGACCTGAAGTATCTAAAGCAGGCTTGAAGATTTCGCTCTAGAAGCCAAACTCTAAAAGCTAGGTATTGAAAAGCTGAGCACAGGTACCCTTGTCTGCCTCTCTGTAAATGTCTTGGTCTTCAGGGTACGTTCTTTTATCATGCAGTCATTTAATACCTGCCATGATGCAAACTTGGTTTTGTGTTATTTCATGCTTAAGCATGTTCTTAAAGAGTGATAGATGGTCCTTCTTATTTGTTTCAAAGATCAGAAAAGATCAGAATCATAAAATCATAGAATACCAGGTTGGAAGGGACCTCAAGAATCATCTGGTCCAACCTTTCTTGGCAAAAGCACAGTCTAGACAAGACGGCCCAGCACCCTGTCCAGATGAGTCTTAAAAGTGTCCAGTGTTAGTCTTTTATGGCTCTTAACTACAGATTTTGACTTTGTAGCTCTAGGGTTCCATTCTTTAACTCTAGAAAATACGTTTCTTACTCTCTTAAGATCAAGCAAGATGATTTCTAGTGAAACAGCAAGGCCTTTTCTTTTATTCCAGAATAATAATATGTATTATCGATCTTAGCATAAAACAGTATAGCTGTGGGCTGTGAGACAGATTATTCTCTGTACAAATATGGAACAAAAGGTAGTCCTTACCTTGGTGCATTTGCTGTATAAGTACTATATAAACACACCATACAGACTGACTGATTAGCATAGTAAAAAAACAAGGGAACTGCCCTGTCAGCATGCTCTGACTTAACGCAATTGCCCAGTCCTAAGCCTGGATAAAGCACAGATAGCTGACAATCAGCCTAGTAAAAATAATTGTTTAAGGAAACAGATTTAGGCTTTTTACAAAAGTGGCCATTCAACAGAGAGTACCGCTGACCCCTCGTGCGTATCACAGCTCCTGATGAAAGCTGTAGAAGTCAGCGCTCTCAAAATTGCCGGCAGGAAGAAAATACTTATTAGTACATAACAGAATTGATGCAGTTTATTAAAAACCTCATGGACTGTGAGGAAGATGGACTTGAAAACCCTGGCAGAGTGGCAGGTGCAGGAACAGAGGTAACAGAAGAAATATTCCATCTGTCCCAGCTGTGGTGTCAACACTTTGAGGGAACAGAACTTACCATAACTGACTACATGGAAAAAATCCCTCACCAGTTAGGAGCTAACTTACCAATACATCAAACATATGAGACTCCAAAACAGATGTCTAAAGATGGCAATCATACCACCGTGTTGGCAATCATACTGTATTCCACCAGGGGAGCTTAATGGCCACGACAAACACGAGCTCTCTGTTTATCTCTGAAGTATGAATGATTACAATTGCTTAAAATGTCTGCCTATGGGAATTAAAGCACAAGAAGGAATTATGGGTTGGACTCCTACTGAAGTGGTAAGACGCTTGTTGTGTGTGACGATCTTTTCAAGGCTGAACCTCAGGCAGAGAAAAAGCCAGGCAGTGCTCAGAGTCAAGCTTCAGCTAAGCGTAAGAAACTTGAAAAGCCACATGGTGCAGTGCTTCATCAACAACAGGAGACGGGAAAGTGGAATTTGAAAACTGATTAAATAATCAGGGAGAACAAAAGATGAACCTAAAACAAGCAAACAGTGAAACTCATTCGTAGGAAAGAGAAAACAAGAGGTGATAGTGACCTAGCTAGGTAGCTAGGGACTGAAGGCTGCTGAAGAGGGCTCTTTGGAACTGGTTGAAATCCTATATAAAAGGAATTCAGAACATGAAATGAGCCTTTCAAAAGCAACTTGTTTTTGAGGATGAAAATGCTTTGAAGTGAGGTGAAAAATAAAAATGCACAGAAATCTACCCCACCTCAACAAATACTTCTATAAATGTCAGCAGAAAAGAACACCTGTAACTCTGAGATTGACATTCATGTCATCTGTATGGGCTAGAGCTAAGAAGCTCAAAATAACAAAACAGTGAGAGAGGATCATTTCACAGAGGACATGCTAAAAAGCAACCCAGTCTTCCTTAAAAATAAAATAAATAAATAAATAAATAAGCCTAATAGCACTCCGAAGGGTTTTAATAGTTGGGGAAATGATCCCTTCTGAGCAGTAGAAATAGGGATTTGTCTGAAAACTGGAGATGAGTCACATTACTGCTAAAGGCAAAAATTTTCTATGGTCTGCAATACACGGGGTGAAAGAAATATCTTTATAAAGGTAAAAAATATAAAATATATTTTAATGTCTTTATATTAAGCATCATCATATAAGAATACCCAGGATGGCAGACTTCCTCATCTTTTTCAGCAGTTTCGTTTTTGTTTCGTTTTGTTTTGTTTTTTTTTTAAATTAATAAAAAGAACTGTCATCATGTTTCAAGAATGTAACAAGGCAAACAGCAAAACCCTCGCTTTATCTGTGCCCAAGGTGCTCAGTTGTTAATTTGCTCTTTCCTTGTTCATGTCAAACAAAGCCAGGGCCCTGGCGCGTAGATGACTCTCATGAATCATACAGGCGTCCTATTCCAGGAACTTAGTTTAAATACATAGGATAGAGTAGCGGAACAAGTTAAATAGTATCTTTATACACCAAACCAAGAGCTGAGGCAAGGGAGGGACTTGTGCAGGAGGAATCTGGAAGGTCATAGCAGAATTATGTACCCTTCCTAAATCCTACTGCTGCACCAGATGTGCAAGATGATCCTTGTCGCCGCTGGCAGTGGGTGCCGCGGTGCCGAGCTGCCGTGGTGGCACCAGGCTGGCTGCAGCCCTCCCGCCTTCTCTCTGGCCACGCACGAACACACGTACACATACCATGGGGTTGTTGGGTTCTTTTATTTGTTTTGTTTTGTTTTGTTTTTTTTTTCCATGGTTCGAGAATATTCCTTCTCTCCGGGGATGCAGAAGTACATTTATGGCAAAGGGATTAGAGGAGCTGCCGGCGGGAGCCGCCATCCCGGCCCAATCCTGGCAGCGCCAGAGGGGGAGGCTGGGGGGGGGTGGCTGCAGGTTTTGCCGGTGACTGCGCCCCGGGCCGGGCACTCGCCCTCTCTGACCGTGTCCCTGACCCGCACAGGGGCTGGGAAATCGCCCCCCCACACACCAACCCCCGACCCCTTCCCCAGCCCAGGGGCCGGGCGGGTGGCTGGGCGCCCGGCAGTGCCGATGGCCGCTGCCGGCCCCGGCGGGCAGCCGGGCAGCGCGGAGAGGCCCGGCTATCCCTGAGCACTCAACATTGCCTTTTTAGGGCTTTTTTTCGTTCCTCTCCGTGCTTTGTGGGTTTTTTTTTGTTTTTTTTTTCCCTTCCCCTTCTTCTCTCCTTGCACGGACGGAGTCGGCGGGGCTGCGGCGGCGCCTCCCCCCCTTCCTCCCTCCCATCCCGCCTCCCCCGGCGGGGCCCGGCCGGGCCCGGCGACGCTCCCGCTCCGCTCGGCTCCGCTCGGCTCCGCTCCTCCCACCCCGGCAGCGGCCGTTGGGCCGCGGAGGAGGAGCCTGGCCGCAGCCGGCACGGCCGGGCTGAAGCGCAGCCAGGGGAGGGGGTGAGCGATGTCCCTGGCGGGGCGGCGGCGGCATGAGGAAGAGGAGGGGGAAGGGGAAGAAGGGGATGGGGCCGGTGCGGGGGAGGAGGTGGTGCAGATCCGGCTGGGGGACAAGTGCTACCCGGTGTGCAAGAGGAAGCTGATCGAGCAGAGTGACTATTTCCGAGCCCTCTACCGCTCGGGCATGCGGGAGGCAGAGCAGGGCCAGGAGGAGCAGCTGCTGCGCGGGGGGTTGAGCGCTCTGGGGCTGGAGCTGGTGCTGGACTTCATCAACACCTCCTGCCTGGCCAGGCTGGAGCAGGAGGAGGGGGGCGATGAGGAGCCCCCTTTGCTGGAGGAGCTGGTGGAGGCCGCTTCCTACCTGCAGGTCACCCCCTTGCTCCGCCTGCTCCTCTCCCAGGTGAGGTTGGGCAACTGCTTCGAGCTGCACCGCCTGGCTCAGGTCTACGGTCTCCAGGACTTGCACGATGCCTGTCTAGACTTCATGGCCACCCATTACCATCAGGTGCTGCGGAGGCCTGATGCCCGGCCGCATCTCCTCCTGCCCCATGCTCTCCAGCAGCACTTGAAGGAGAGGCGGATGAGGGGCACTGCCACCCTCGTGGCTATCGGGGACTTCATGGGTTCCTCCTCCCTGGGCCTGCCTCCGGGCTGTCACCCGCAGTTGGAAGCCCCCTGGTCTATGCTGAGGTACGATGAGGAAGCGCAGAGGTGGCTGCCCCTGGCCAACAACCTGCCCCCTGATCTGGTGAACGTCCGAGGCTACGGGTCGGCAATGCTGGACAACTACCTGTTCATCGTTGGGGGCTACAGGATCACCAGCCAGGAGATTTCAGCTGCCCATTGTTACAACCCTTGCCTAAACGAATGGAGTCAGCTGGCTTCAATGAACCAGAAGAGGTAATCCTTGCTCCCTGAAATACACGTGTGTCCATGTATATTGTCAAAATAGACCCTGTTGAGTCACGTGGTGTTGACTGGACTCAACGTTACAAGAAGTGATTCAGACCTGTCTCTGTGCCATGAATCACCCGTGTCTTTTGCATCCTGTGGTGGGAAGGACCGCAGTGCTTGGCGATGGCTTGGAAGCATGCCACCGGACAGGCCTGGCAAACCTTGTCTTTACCGGCAGCACTCATCCCACCACAGCACAACGCTGCAGCCTCTCTTCTCCTTAGGGGGCCCCTCTGCATGGCGCGGGGAGCTGCGGTGGCAAGGGAAGGGTGAGGAGGATGGGACTTTGTTACCTAAATGCTGGTGGTTAAGGCCTCAGCTGGGGGAGAACATGAGCCAGGCGTCTGCAGAGGACGACTGTGCTACAGCTCTCCACCACGTGTGGCCATTCACCTCGGTGTGAAATGGTGGTGGACTTTTCATTTAAATTGCAGTATACAAGCAGCCAGTCTCTCCAAACAGCTGTCTTGCCAGTAGTAGAAATTCTCCCCAAAATAACAAAGTTTAAAAAAGAAAAAAGATAAAATTCTTCTCTTTCTTTCTTTGTGGTATATTTTAACTGCGGTACTGTAACTGACAAGTTCTCACGAGTTTTCCTGCTCTTAGCTGGGATGTACAGAGTCTGTCAGAGCTAGAAGTGGCTGAAAAATTTTAGTTGGAGAAATTTTTTTATTGGTTTGTACTTTCATAAAAATCTGAATGCTTTGTAGGCCTGCATTTCAGCGAAATATTCACCAGAAAAATGTCAGGAAGACTGTGAGAAATTTCTCACTTTATGAGAATATTTGGGTCTGGAAATCGTTCATCATTTTGATCCTTTTGCTTTTTCCTTTGTCTTTTTTAATTGTTTGTTTGTCATTTATGTTTAAGTTAGTATTCAGAAACACTTGTATAATTTACATTTGAGACAATAATGGAGAGCTAGCCTTGAGGGGGACCCAAGAAGAGAGTCCATCTCCCTGTCCAAGACTGTGACTGCTCCACCTTAATCAAGCTGCAGAGTTATCAAAATAAAGGCTTTTACTTCATTGAAACAATTTTTTTTTTATTTTTATAAAACATTTATTCAATGTTAATTTCTTCATTGTTTTCATTTGAGAAAAAGTGCTTAAATTTCTACCTTCTCTGCCTGGATCAGAACTAAAACAAGTAAGGAAACCAAAATTCACTGTAGAATGGAAATTCTCTTCTCCATCCAGTAAATTCAAGGATCATCTAGAGACCCCAACCATTGGCATAAATGTTTTGTATCTGGGTAGTAAAACTGCAATCTCTATTCCAGTGAGCTTGCCAGCTAAAACCCCTCAAAACAGGGGTTTGACATAAAATTTGTTCTTCCCCATTTCAATTTTTTTTTGTTTTTACTTCCTGTGTCATTGTGAGAATTCCACTGAAATGATTGCCTCCATAATCAGTCATCGGAATTGATCAGAAACCTGGGATATTCCTGGCTTCTTGGAAAGGGGTTGTGAAAAATAGCATCTGTACAATGAGAGTTTAGCATTTAAACACTGCAAACACCTTTTCTTGCAGACATATTTCTTAGAGCCTGAGCCTATAAGCAGTCTATACAAAGGTGCATATGGGAACTGAGATGTTTTAGCTGGCCTTGCTTGAGCAGGCCTGCCTATATGAGCATGATTGAGAGCACATTGGCCTCAATAGGAAAGGATGATGGGGTCAGCCCACACAGAGTCTCCTATGGAAATTAACTCAAGCACGGAAGTCCCATGTTGATCAAGTTATGAGGTTTTGGCCTTGGTTTGTGTGACATTGTACAAGAGGGACATTGAAGTGCTGGAGCGTGTCCAGAGGACAGCTACCAGGCTGGTGAGGGGTCTGGAGACCAAGCCATATGAGGAGAAGCTGAGGGAGCTGGGCATGTTTAGTTTGGAGAAGAGGAGGCTGAGGGGAGACCTCATTGCCCTCTACAACTACCTGAAAGGAGGCTGTAGAGAGGTGGGGGTTGGCCTTTTCTCCCAAGTGAATAATGACAGGACCAGAGGAAATGGTCTGAAGTTGTAGCAGGGGAGGTTTAGGTTAGATATTAGGAAGAATTACTTTACTGAAAGAGTGGTCAGGCACTGGAACAGCCTGCCCAGGGAGCTGGTTGAGTCACCATCCCTAGAGGTATTTAAGAAACGTCTAGATGTGGCACTTCAGGGCATGCTCTGAAGGGCAGAGATTGTAGGTTGTTTGGTTGGACTCGATGATCTCAAAGGTCCTTTCCAACCATGAAGATTCTATGATTCTATGTGTATAGCAAGAAGAGATATTATTATGTCCAATGATTCTGCAGCATGACGAATGAGGGCTTTTTAAAAAATATTTTTTCAAGGCTCTTTTTTCACCTTAGGACCTGACTGTGCAAACTCCAGATCAGCCTTTTCCCATCCACACTTTCCCTTTTTTCTAGGATATATAATCATCATATCTGAAATAAACACATGGATATTTTCTCCTTATAGTACCATTTTCAACTGCACTGCACCAACTTAATCTTGAAGCCCATCATGGGTGACAGCAAGATATTCCTTAGCATAGGATTTCACATTGGCCATTTATGGCAGAAAAGTAGTATGCGAATGGATATTTTGGGAATAGTATCTATTCTTACATTTCATCGTAGTTATTTCAGGTCGAGAAGAACCCAGAATTACATCTGCCTCTAGATTCCAAGGTTGCAAGTGCGTATGTTGCTCTCTGAATGATAAGCAGGGTTGTTTTTTTTTCATGGAAACTCTGCTGACCCCTTCACAAAACATGCTTTTGACTTTAACATCCGCATGGATCCTCAACTCTGAAGTTATTAATTATTATTTTTTCTATCTGATGTAACATTCCAGCTCTTTGATGACCGGCTTGACATCTAGTGGCCAGAAGACAGGAAGGGATGGCCTGTGCTGTAGGAGCCAAGAGCAGGGAGATTCATAGGATCAGGGAGTTTGCATTCAACAGGAAGAGCGCTGATGCTTGTCTGCCGCACAGATGTGCTGCAAATAGATCTGCACTTTGCTCAGTATTGTATTTTTAGTTTGTTATGCTGTAGTAAAATAAGCAGGGCAGTTGCCCAGCGTGTTGCCTAGAAATTACTGTCCTGTGACTGTCTGCCGAGTGAATTTATGTCAGCTGATATAATTACATCGCATGGATGCATTTTTTACATACCGTGAGGGAGGGTTCTAGTTCCCATTGAAGTTGGTTTGACTTCAGGCAACGTTATAAGAGTATCTGGATCTGGCCTATATGAATGGATGCATGTGTTGGCCTCAAGAGAAGGCTGAGGAGTTATGGAAATAATTGTGCTGATTTGCTCTTAATATAACAAGTTCTTTTCCCTCAAAATACCTTGTAAATTCTATGATATTTTTATCTTTAGTTATTTCCATTATTATAATACGGAATCACAGGATGCTGCTATTTCACCTATGCACACGCATAGATGAAATAGTCCCAACTTACTTCGAAGTGGAAGGTAAAAGCTGTCAGATGTATACTGAATACTTAGCAGTCAGTCATTCTGGTTTAGATTATAGCTGTTGACTTTCTTTCTAGATGCAGAGGTCTTATTACTCTAGTTTCAAATTTATTCACCATAGGCAACTCCTGTGTCTTATTCTTGTGATGCCCACGGAAGCTTGAGAAAGTATTATTCCCTATTTACGCATACACAAGGTAGATAAAATAATTTGCTCAGGCTCATATAGGAAGCCTGTGATTGAGCCTGGAAGTTCTCATCAGCTGAGGGCTAAATCTGGTGCTGGTCACAAATAGTACATAACAGATCACAGTTTCAAGATCTTAATTCTGGAGATATTGCTGTACTTGGAATAGTGTCTTCAGAAAACTACCTGGGCTTTTTCATGGAAGAAACTTCATGTAAATGTTGCCCAAGACCACTTGTGGTGTTTGGGGACAGGAAGGTAACAAGGTGCTTTGGGGACTGTTCAAGTAATGCCCTTCAATACCTTTCCATACTTTTCTTTAAATTGATGCTGTCAGTTGAAATTTGCTATTTAAAAATAATGTACTCGTAGGATTTCTGCTGCATGTGCCAGTTACAGCTGTATATTCCACTTCTATTTTCCTTCAGAACACTCATGGCAGGTAAATCTTCCAGGCTTGGAAGACCCTTGTAAGCCCCTGGCTGGGATTATACACATGCACGTGGAACATGGTTTTTGTGAGCAATGTGTGCCTGAACTGCAGCCACTCTCTGGGCTCTTGCAGGAATATAGGAGAGGATACTCCTGGAGAATGGTGGTGGTTTACGAGACCTTTTCTTTCCCCATTTTTTAATATTTTTTTTTTCACTCAAAATTCCTCTGTGTCGGGGGAAACGGACTTTTCAAAAATGTTTCACTTAGAAATATTCATGTCACATTTATCACAGATGTATCACATGCTTCCAAAGCTAAAGGCTGGATGCAGTGTGCTGTGCAGAATCATATAAGAAATATATTAAAAAAAAAAAAAAGTGGTTCATACAAGAAGTGTGAAATGCTTTGGAATTGCCTTCGTAACTGTGCTTTCATGACTCTTATTCTCTGTTGTAAATGCTTTAACTCTAGAATAAAGAAGTAATCTGATTCATGAGAAATTTTAAGGTTAAAGTTGATCATTTGGCAGGTAGGAACCACAGCTTAGTTAGTCTGACCCTCCTGCTCTACAGCAGGACCAAGCTTACCTTGCAAATACGTGTCTAACTTGTTCTTGAAACCCTCTGGCAATGTAGATTCCAACCTCCTTCCTCCCAGGTAACTTGATCCCATGTTTAGCTTCCCCTCTGATAGGAAGTCCTCTCTAATATTTATGCTAAGCTTTTCTTGCTGTACGCAAAACAAATGATACCTGTCAGTGAACAAGAAGAGTGCTTGCTGTCCTTTTTATAGCCACGTTCATAGTGGTCTCCTACAGACACATCTACGGCTGTTAATGCAATCCAGAACAACGTGGGGTTTTTTGCAAGTTGCTGAACGTTGTTTTGTATTCAGAAACCTATACACTCTGACCCCCAGATCCTATGCATTTGTGCATTAATTTTTCTTCCTTCCTGCATATAGTGCTTTGCACTTGTCTTTATTGAAAGAAAAATGTTGTATTTTGCAGTATGGTAAAACCCCACAGTTCGCTCTTGTTTGTGTTCCTGGGGTCCTTTCAGAGGAAACGAGGAACATGAGAAGACAGCTCATACCCAGTCTTGTCCCGACAAGAAGGGTTCTCACTAAGCCTGGAATTTGAAAGCACTTTTGATCCCCCAAGTTTAGATGACCCATTGATGCGAGTGGAGTTATACTGCAGTTGAATCTGACAGACGGTTCGTCTCCGTTGTTTCCAAACTGTAGTCCATGGAACAGTTGTTAGTTGTGGAGAGCTGGCTGGTGGCTCAATGTTTGCTTTCCTTGTTTCCAGCTGTTCCAACACATTAAAAGAGTGTAAAAATACACTAAATATTTCCTAATGTTCATTCTCCATAAAAACACCTGCTGTTACTGGCATGGAAAGGTGAATGGCAGAAGTTTTTCATAACATATTGAGCCATTGTCCAAACTTTCATATAAAGCGTGCTGATGGATACTTACAGCTACTTTTGAGTAAAATGAACCTTATAGTTAATGTGTTCCATAAATCTGAGATACTTCCACTGAATGCCATCCATTTTAACGAGTGTTGGAAGTGGTTAAATGACTCACACACATGTACATGGCCTCCTTCTAGAATAATTGAAGTTGAAAGTTGTGCCTTACATCTTTCACTAGATAGTTTTCCCCGTGCTGCAAGAAACAATCCAGTGATGTGAAGGCCATCAAACAAAAACTGGATAAATTACCTCTATTCTTGTTGAGGTATAAACTGGATAAATTACATCAAGCAAAAACTGGATAAATTACCTCTATTCTTGTAAGAGGCTACAATTAGAGGGTAACTAGAGAAGCACGTGTGAATTAGGAAACCTGAATTCTTTAATGTCCTGACACTACACACTTGTTTAGTTAATTCATGTCCTCTGTGGCCAAACTTTTAGCATGTTTAAAAAGTGGCTAGAAGATCTTAGAATAGGGAAACGCTGTCTGTGTGCATGTGAACTTATTCTATAAGCCGAAAATCCTGCTCCATCTCCATCATGGGCACAGAGTTACAGACTTTCTAACATACTTTGAATTTTAAAGGATTGCTTGGAAAATTCATTTACATTTTGTGTTTTTGTCCCTCTGTTAATTTGTGGCTTTTTTTTTTTTTCCTCCGTAACTTTTAGAACAGGTACATTGCTTTGAAAATCATAGTGTTTGGCAAGTAATTATCCTCATTTCATACCCACTATTGATTGCCATGTTATTCTGGATTCTCTAAGATGGAAAACATAATTGCTGTAGAGAGGAGATGAACAGAGTGACCTAATCGTAAATGTCAGCAAAAAAAATGAATAAAAAGCAATTAATTCCTTCAAAGGAGCATTTTAGTTTCCAAAGCTATATCAGGATGACAAGAACAAAATGATTCCATCTGGAAACAAATTATTTTTCCAAATATATTTAATAAAAAGAAATTGCAGGGCAGTCTGCTGCTAGGCAGGGTTCATTTTGTCCAGACAAAACCCTGCAAAACTACTTAGCGGTAAGTTTTGAATCTTGGATTCATGCAGAGTAAAACTCACTTCACTGCTCAGCAGGCCAATGCAAGTCTAAAGCACCACCGCACTTTTACAGACATAACGCAGTTCCCCGTTTGGCTTTGTGCTGGGCCGGTGCAGTCCAGTGACTTTCACACATTTAGTTAACTGGGATACTGCATGGTAAAATCTCGATTTGGCTCAGCAGCCCAGGAGGAACAATCTTTCTAGGCAAGGAGACTGTTTCTGAGGGGAGGAAGAGCTCATCTTTTATTAGACCAGCTGCCGCAGCTGGGAGGAATAGCTGAGCACGCAAGCCCTCTGACTTCACCCCCTCCAGTTTCTTCATACAGACTTGCACCTTTAACCACCCACGGACCATTTGGTTTTGCCCGTATTGTCTTAAAAGTGTTTGATGAAAGTCTTGTTCTTCAGTAGTTAGAAGGTTGCCCTTTGCCATGCATAATGGAACAGAATAAGAAATAAAAGAACAGGGCATTGCCTGTGGAGTGCAATGTGTTTTGTTCAACTGTGGTTGGAACATTAATTTACAGACATATCATGGTTCAGTGGGATGGAGGGTGTATTCAGTAGTTTAAATTAATGCTGAATAAGGTACAGGAGATTCTCTCTTCCCTCTTCTGCAGCACATGATTCAATGTGTGCTGCTTCAAATTTCTGTTTATTAGGGTTATTAAAGAGACTTTGAGTTATTGACTAAGATGAGTACACGTTGTTAGGCATTCGTCAAGTCTTATTTGAAACTTCTGCAATTTTAACTAAAATAGTATCCCTGACTGTGTATATGTAATACGTTTTTCTCTACTAAAGGTAGTTAATTAAAAGCTTAGTGAAAATGAAAAATCTACTGAACACGTTAGCTAACTAAACATTTCAAACTCAAACCGCGACAGATTGAAGTGCAAACTAAAATATTCATCAGTCTCAACATCAACATCATTAACGTCCAGAATGTCACAGGTTACTGTCCTAAGTAATTAGAGTGTAATTACAGAATTTTGGCCTTGCACAAGAGAGTTCAGATGGTGTAATATAAGAAGTGATGGTACAAGTTGTAAGTGACGATGAGTATGTTGGAGCCTGGATAGGATGAACTTTTCTTCCTATATTTTTCATTACATCTATGGAACCTATTTCAATGCTGCAATCTTTTCTTGCAGGTCCAATTTTAAGCTTTTAGCTGTAAATGGAAAGCTCTATGCCATCGGTGGTCAATCCCTTGCCAACGTGGAGTGCTATAACCCAGAAAATGACTGGTGGAATTTCGTAGCATCTATGCCAAACCCTCTAGCAGAATTCTCAGCTTGCGAGTGCAAGGGCAAGATCTACGTTATTGGAGGCTACACTACACGAGGTAGAAAGCTTGGTTTTACTTTTTCTGTTGTTGTTTTTTTTTTTAACCTGATTGCTTCTAAGGCCCAGATGATTTTCTTCTCTTTTTCGGGAAATCTTTTGAACTGATGTAGGAAGCTGCATAATACTCATTAAAACACGTAGAAATAAATCACTAGTAGAAAATAATTGATAAATTAAACAAAACAGTTAGCTCTGTCATACAGGAATCACATATTGAGGTTTTTTCAGGGCTCTGTCATTATGAAGGAACAGACTTCAACACACAGTTTAGCCCTCCTTTTTTCAGATTTTGATCATACAGTAGATAGAGAGGTCTCAACAGGTACACTTTGTTTACTTTTTAAATACTTGTTTTAGACTGTCAGAAGGAAAAAAATCTGAAGAAAATAACTGCCTGCATTAGTATTTCTCATGTATTAATAGGTGTCATGGTCCTTTTACTATAGCATTTCAGTGTTTCACAGGCAAATTCAAGCTATAGGTAAGATTTTCAGTATGAAATAACTTAATTGAATAATTAATCAAAAAGCTTAACCAAGAACCAACATTTTTGACTTAAATTCCTTTCTGTACCCTGTTTTCTGAGGATACTATAGAGAGGAAAAGTTTTGAAGTTGCATTCTCTCCTGACAATTTCTTTTTCTTTATCCAGGGGAAAACCTAAACTGACATTAAAGCAAGCTGTCCCTTCTAGTGTCTGAGCTGATTTTAGCTCTGAACCACTATAAAGTTTGTAAAAGACGCACCTCCAGCCCTCATGGTTCTTGTGGTAGTGATAACCCTCAAAGGCGTTTTGTCCAGTCCATTCTGACCCAGAACCTGGAGTGGCTTCACTGAGGTAAACAAAAGTATATCGGGATGCTTGTGTCCATACGGAGCGGGATGCTGTGGTGTGCCCTGCAGTCCCAGTCCTCTGGGCATCCCCACTAAAGGACCTGTTGGGGTGCATTGTGTTCCCTGATGTCCAGCACTAGGACTGAAAGATGTCTGGCGAACACCACTTGCTGTGCTGAAAAGTCAGCCCCAAGGGGAAATATCCTTTGAGACAAGAGAGCAAAGAACAAGGAGAAGGGACTGAAACAGAGTAATGGGAAGGCTTGTCCCTAGAGACCAGAGTGAGGGTTTTGTCATTTTTATCTAGAGAAAGAGAAGGAAGTCACTAAGAACAAAAAGCTCTGATTTAGTTAATAGTGCTACAAGATTATGGGAGTACAAGCTTCTCCCCTACATCCCCTGCAGTTTGCAAGTTCCCTTTCTGGTGCTTGCGCTGTTCTTTCTTCAGGCTGCCTATTCCTGGTGTCATGGATAGGAACATCAGCATGTTGCTGATGCGGGTCCTTTTCTCGTACAGTTCATTAACAAAGCCTGTGTAGTCAGGATTGCTGCCCTGTGTCGAGCTCCTTATTCCGTACTAATTACCTGTGGTTTCAACTGAAGGAGGATAGGCAGTGAGTTACCTCCTGCTTCTTCCATGCCTCAGGGGATTGCCTTCAGTGTCTTTTCCTAGATCTTTTCCTAGGTCTTTCCCTAAAAGCTGTTTTTAATGGAAACAAGGTAGTAAAATAGTATAAAGTTGTGAGCAGTGGATAACTAGCACATTTAGGCTTATGTTTAAAGCCAAGACCATTCGGGACAACAAATGCCTGTGCTTATACTAAATAAAGATCGTTTCCTGAGCAAGGGTCTAGAATCAGTTTTTCTGTGATACCTTGGCTTAGGACAGACTTAGAAACCAGAATTGCCGCAATTACGCGGGTGATTCACCTTCCAATTTATGCAAATGTCGGAGAGTGTTAATACCTGTCTGAGAGATGCTGAGGTTCATTTGCTATTTCACTACATTTACTACAATAAAACTCATGCAGCAATTAGTATGTAAATTTTAATTTTTTTAATTTTTTAGTATTTCTACATATACCTCCATTTCAGTAGATTTTGTGGCCTATTTTTTTGGTCTGTATAGAGCTGTCTTCTGAAGCTGCACTTTGCAGAGGATGGTAGGATCTGGAATTTCCCACTGTAAATTATAATGGCACTTCTTGAATAAAGAACCTCCTTCCAGTTCTCAGCTCTCACTTGTGAACCTAGATCCTAATAGAAACTTCATGTCAGACACTATAATGTTGATGGTTTGTATTGGGCTTAGGTTTTTTTCAGTGGATATAAAAGACCCCGGCTCTGGACTGAGCGAATGAGGGCCATATCACAAGAATTCAATTTCATATGCCACCTCTTGAACCCTAGCACTTTTTTCCAGGGAAGATTACTGCTGTAGGTAGACATAGAAACTTAATTGGGATTCCCGCCCCCAGTGAGTCAGAGAATGATACATTTGTTGTAGACAAAGATCATCTGTATGTGGAGCTTTGATCAGCAATGTCACAGGGCATTGCCATGATCTTTTCCCTCTTTTTTTTTCCTTTATTTAAAGTGGATTAGGTGTACTAGAAGGCAATGTAAAGTAATGAACAATGACTGGAAATCATCAGAGTGCAAGCAAATGCTATAGGAGCACCTCCCTAATTATGCTGCTAATGCACTTCATTCATGACAATCCAGTTATATTTATGGCTATTTATACCTGTGCCCTTACATAACTTGCCAATATGTCACCATCTGCTGTTCCACTTGGGAGCTCATCTGGAGATCGTCACGCAGGATAGACTTGTAATATGGTGCAGATTTTATTAAAAGACCAGCCTGGAGTCTGCAAACCTGTTGCCGCTTGTCACTTGAGTTTGGATTTAAGCTCAGGTCTCCAGAGACTGAAACTGAATTTACTAGCTAACGAGTCCTGTGCATTCCGTGTTAATTTAGCGAAGCCTTGGACACAGCCAGGGTCTCCACTGCACCATAAATCAGGGCAGTATCGTAACAATTCCACAGAATAACAGTATTGCAAACATATGCATCCTCTGAAGTACAGAATGGCTTCAGGTTTTTTTCTGTGTCTGTCTGATGCTGGAGCATGGAATTCCTGGTTCTTAAATGATTTTGACAATGTGTATTTCTTTCTTTATAAGGCACTGAACATGTGCCCTTAGGTCATCCGTGCCACTTGCTGAAATGTAACTAGATTTATGAATTTTATTCCATAAAACTTTGATTTATGGAATGAAATGAGAAGTATCAAAGTTAAGCTTGGATGATAAATCGTTACTTGACAGCCATTAATGAAGCATACTGTCGTCATGATAATTTGATTCATCTGTGATCACTGTTGGAGAGCAGAATATTGCTTCATTTCCCTTTTCATAAAAAATTCTTACATATCGATCGGAGACAAAATTAAAAGCCTAAATTAAAAGGTAGGGATTATTCTGCTAAAATCTGCATCCCCAGAATATTTACATCATGTAATGTGCCGGAAGTAGCTTAATGTTTTCCTCTGCAAAGGAACCGAATGTTCAAAATTTGTTGTCAAGGGCAAGGAGTTGCAGTTCTCAATATTCAATATTTCTTCCCTGGCCTGCTATGCTTTTGCACTGTAATACATTAGCAATCAGTAATAATGACTGATACAGTCTGTAGGGGGGAAGAATCCTCCTCCATGAGTACCTTCTAATATATTTATTTATTTGTAAATATCTCTCCTCTGTTTCAGATAGGAATATGAACATTTTGCAGTACTGTCCCACTTCTGATTCCTGGACCAACTTTGAACTTTGTGATGTCCACGTTCGCAAACAACAGATGCTCTCTGTTGAAGAAACTATATATCTGGTAGGGGGTTGTATTCATGAACTTGGACCAAACCAAAAATCCAGCCAAAGTGAGGACGCGTTAACTGTGCAGTCTTACAACATTGCTACCAAAGAATGGCTCTACCTCAAAGAGAACACATCAAAATCAGGTCTTAACTTGACTTGCACTCTCCACAATGATGGAGTCTATATATTGAGTAGGGATATTACTTTATCTACAAGCTTGGAGCACCGTGTTTTTCTGAAGTATAATATATTTACGGACAGTTGGGAGTCACTAAGACGCTTTCCAGCCTTTGGACAAAACATGCTGATCTGTTCTATGTATTTGCCTAATGTGTGAGAGGTGTAACAGCATCAGGTTTTTCTTTTCAGCTCATTAATCACTCTTGGAAGAAATATTGCTCCCTCTAAATAATTCCAGTTTCAGAACGTCATGTGGTTGCATAACGTGGGCATAAAATACTGATTCTGTTCTTTAAAGAAGTTGCAAAATCCAATATTAAGAGAAATGCTTCCAGAAACAGCTTTAAGATTTCAGTTTAAAAATTTTATTGTTTTGGATTAAAATTTTACCAAGTACTGTCTGCAATTTTAAGCGTAAAATTATTGTGTTGGTAACTGATATAGGAATTCCAAAGGCAAAAGTCATCAGTCTAGTTTTATTCTCCATCTTAATAGACAGTTTAGAAGATGAGCAAGAAGTATAGATGGTAAAAGTGGAAATAATTCAATAAAGTAAATAGTAAGTGTAAGAAAAATCACAAAGGGAATTATTTCTTTTAAAATAAAGTTTTTACTCAAATTATGTCCTGTCAAATGCATGATGTTTAAAATTGTTTATACTCTCACATTTGTATCTCTTCTGCAGTAGCAAACGAGATTCTCAAAGGTGCCAGCAATTGGGGTACCATCAAGAAATAAGAAATTCCCCTCAATTACTTCTAATGAAATGCTTTGCCAGCGACTGGGAGGAATTGCCTAGAGGCTTACGGTTGCTGTTTGGATACTGGATGCTCCTTTAATGGAAGCTGGCAGAATTTATTGCTGCCATTAAGATAGAGGTAAAAAGGCTGCAAATTCAAAAGGGAAAGTTTGCTCTTCTTCAGAAAGGTTTTAAGTTTTAGTTACCTTGTTGTATTCTGTAGTACTGAGTGTTAAAGATCAAATTACAGTTGGCAACAAGCTGCATGTTAGGAAAATGTGCACGAGCACATGCAATGCTGATTCCGCACCAGCCGCAACCTGCTTGATATCATTCATCCAGGACAGCCATCGCTTCGTATGGAAGGGCTGATTCGTGTAAATGACTTCCTGCCAACACCACTCAAAGCAGGCGCACACAAATGTTGTCTCTTTCTTGTGTTACCAGGACCTTGACGGAGATTACCTCAAGTTTGCCACTCAAAGTTGTTAGTCTCTATGGTCACCATGCTATGTGGGGATTCAGGAATAGATACTCTGGGAGCTTTTCTCAGTTCCTGCCTGTTGCCCGAGAGAATTATAATCACGATTGGCCCCTTTTCTTTTTGTAGCTGACACGTTCATAAGCATCTTCTGAAGGCGCCTGCCCAGGTGTGCACTGTGTGTCCTCACAACAGGAAAAGGAGAAGGTCTTGGTCACCGTGGGAAGGTTTCAATGCTGCTGCCTTTAGGGAAGAGATAACCACATTAGGCATGTGCTGAACACATTGCAGGGATGCTGATTCTGCGCCAGCTGTTTCTCCACATGAGAAGATAAGAGATTTAATTTACCTGAACAGGTTCCTAGTATGTGGAGTTGTCTTCTTTTTTTAACTTGGAATTCAGGAATCTCAATCTTCTTTTAAAGATAGGCACCTGTTGTACAGAGGAGGAGGAGGCGGCAGGTTTTTTTAACTCCCTGCTTCTCCATGGATTCGCATGAAATCAGTGCTGACTAAAAGGGCCATCAGACTTGAAGTGCCTTGCTTCTCACACATTCAGTGCTTAGATGCATAATTTTGGTGCTTCTGATCATGCATAGCAACCCAAGCAGAAAGTCCCAGGAAACTCTTTGGTCTGGAATGAGGGCATTTGTGTTTGAACACTTTTAGGAACAAGTATTTTGGATATCCAATATTTACCTTTTGGGTGGAATATTTTCAGCCTGGCAGAGTATATTAATGCTTAGGCCCAAACTAGTGTCTACCATTCAGCTGTATGCATGAATTTAGTGAGTTAAGCCTGTGATTATTCCTTTGAAAGCACAATGTGCTGATCAGCTTCTGTGCTCTGACAGCAGTATCAGACCAAACAAAGGCTCTTCTGCAATGAGGAAATTAACTGGCTTTCATAAGATTCTTCTTTCATAAGTGTTTTAGAATAACTAGAAGCAGTGTGTCAGTGTCCGGTGATAAATTATCCCAGTCACATTATTTTATCTGCTTTCCTTCATTTCTTTTCAGTTCCAGATTCAGTACCCTACAGTCATCCACAAGTCAACGCAGATTGATACTGGCAAAGGGAGTCACGTCTGAGTTGTGGCATTCTCTTGCCTAGCCAATCACCTGTGAAAACCCAGATTTGCAGTGTGGTACATCTAATCAACTCCTTTCAAACCCATTCATTTCTTAGTGCAGTCGTCATTTCAAAAGCTATGGTATCATCTTTTAGGTGTGATCACTCTTTTTCGCATGAGGCGTTTCCACACTGGTTTTATCTACGTGTTGGTTTCAGCTTCCAGTCATCAAGTGGAAAATCTGGAGAACCTGCTCAAAAGTAGAAGAGAAAGACAGCTCAGACTGCAAATAATCAATCCCTTTTGTCAATCTGTAGTGCAAATTCCTCGTATACTAACATCTACTAATTCTACAATCACAAGTCAAAACTGGTGTTGAATTTAATGGTAGCACCAGACTATAATAATTGAGAGGGACTGTGTTACTACAGGCTGAAATAAATACAATTTTTTTAGACAAAATTCATTGCAGAAAAGTATGCAATATGGGGGGCCCTCATACTTCAGGAAAAAACCCAAACACCGTAATGGCTGTCCCATGCCCTTTTCATTTTCTTTCTATCACTTTAATATTTCACATAAGACACTGTTGGACAGCTTCTGCATTTTGGGGCAAGGAAAACTGTTTGAGAGTCACTAGCAGAGAATAATTAAATAGCTGATTTTTAGCCAGTGAAAATGTTGTTCAGTGATGCAGTGTGCTCTCTTTTCTTTGGTGGTGGGAGGGAAAAGGTCCTTAACTTAAGGACGACAAAGCTTCTTTTGAATGACAACAATACAAGCGTAGACCAAGGGGCCTTGCAGTCCAATCAACTGGAAATCCCTGTGTTATCCTGATAATGCTTCTAACTTGCTGTGTGAGCTTGGAGAGATCACTCCAACTTCTTGCATCTTCATCCCCAAGTGTAACACGTGAGTAGGAGCGTTCATCGTGTGGGAACACAAATGGTTTGTCTGATGTAGCAGTGTAGTGTTTGTAAAGCATCTTGAGCATGTGAAGAAATATGTACATTCTCATTGTTGTAACTGTTTACTTGGTTATTAAAACTGCTTCATGGCAAGTGGCAGGATAGAAGCCAGCCAGTAATCTCATTTTGGTCTCTGCTAATTACCTTTCTTTTGAACTTATGTCTATTTCCAGTCTGTCTGTTTCTTTCTTTCTTTCTTTCTTTTTTTTTTTTCTTTTCTTTTTTTCTCTGTACCTAATAGCCTTTAGTTCATCTTAAGTTTCTTAGTCTTGGTGTTCTCAAGTCTGTATCCAAATTCAAAACTGCTACTTTCCTGCTGTGTCTGGGTTATCCAGTGCTTACATATCTGCTATTCATCTTCTCTGTCTTATGGACAGATTCCATTTGACACTGACCAGCAAAAGCTGACCATGGTAGAGGATGATCCCAAGATGAAAGAAAGAACAACAGAGAGAACAACAACCTCCAGAGCCCTGAAGGAGGAGTAAATGGAAAACTCTGGAAACTTTAGTCTCTTCTTATAAAACAGAGAAGCGTTTAAGAAGGTTGCTCACATCAAGGCTGAGAGAGAGCATAATAATTTCTTCCTTTCCGGGAATGGTTTGTGGTTCTCAATGTGAAATAAGAGTTGTGTGGGGCTTAAGTTCAAACTCCCTGGCCAGTTTCCATAGGTTTCCCTTTCTGCCCTGTCGGCTGACCTTCCTTGGGCTTAATATCTGTGTTTTCCGTTCTTGGAGGATTTTGCCTTTCTACATCAGTGTCCAGCCTCTTTTGCTGAAATTATATGGTAGCAGTCTGTTGATCTTTTGGTCTGTTGGTCATTTCTATTTGTTAGTCTGCTTTTCACACTGCTCCGTGTCTGTCAATCCCCATGGTGAAAAAGTAAAGTAATTTGTAATTCAGGTTGAACCTTTTCATTTATTCAATGTTGGGCTTTTGAAAGAGAAGCCTACAAAGCTACAAATGTTTCATTTCATTTAATCCTCGTTTTAGTGAGAAACGATACCACAGACATTCAGCTTGTGGCAATTGATCTGCGTCAGTAACATGATAGAGAGCAGAAGGCACAGAGTGTAATGACAACATTTAGCACATAACACGCTCAAAGCCCTATATAAGCAGAGATTACTCATCCCATTTGTCCCTGAAAGGTAAGATACATAGTGTAAATGGCGTTAAAGCAGAGACGATCCTTGGAGTAACTGTCAGTATTACCAATGAATTTACAAGTGGTTACCAAGATCCCCCCTCAGAGGGCAGAAGCTGTCAGCAACAGTGGTACGTTATATTGATTTTGCATTTACAATAATGACCAAAGGGTGGCTCCCCATCCCCACAGTAAGGCTTAGGAACCAGAACAAATGCTGTAAGACACAGAAAGTTTCAACTTCTTTCTCTACAACATTAACACTGCCATTCTTGAAGTATGTTTTCTATCTAATCAACTTCGAGCCTATTTCAGTGTAATCGCTGTCTTTTTTCCCAGAAAGGGGAGTGGTGTTTGGAAAAGGAGTCTGGATTTTGTGAACGGATAGGGATCATGCGTTCACAGCTTTAAAATTGCTGTCTCAATTTATATGGTACGTGGATTTTTTTCTAAAAGCATTGACATTACCAGTAAATGTATTTTGTTATGTCCTATGAATATCAGTATTTTCTAAAGTAAGTTTTAGTTTCTTTATTGTAATTAGAAGATTGTTTCTGAAATGCAATCTGTGTCTTATAAAAGAAAAAGAATCACTGCAATTACTGTATTTTCCTAGTGAAAGGCAGATTAGATAGTGTCCAGTTTTAGAGTATCAAGTTGTACAGTGTGCTGCACATCTTCAGCTCATATATGCTTCGATAGGAGAGAAAGATATTCAGCACCTGAGCACAGATATTTCCTGTGGCACTTATACCATAATTATGATGCATCAGCGAATGCAAACTCTCTGAATCCTCCTTCCCTCAGTCCATTTTTTCAGTTGAAATTTATGATTATTTGCTTTTCCACTCTCTGATATTTTCCAGATGTTTTCAAGGGTGTGCCTTGTGATAAGACACCCTTTATGCATCATTTTCAGAAACTTCAAAAGTTTACTCTAACTCACCGTCTTTTGCCTATGAAGATTTTACCCAGCCACAGCTCTATCATTTTTCTGCCAGCATGCTGCTGCTGCCCTAAAGCTGCCCCACGTTTGCCCTGATCACCGTATTGTCATCTATGAGTACCCCAAACTGGTAGCACTCTTGGATGAGGCTAATCTTATCATATAATAGCTTGTGTCGTACTGCAAGTCCCAAATTCCTTTCCCAGAACAAACCTTTAAAACACTGCTTCTACTGTACCATAATTCAGCTTTGACTTATGAGATGCTATCCATCCACAAATCACTGCAGAACTCAGATTTCTGATGCAACTGTCAACCTCCTCTATGCTGGAAGCTGCCTGTCTCTTTTGGAGTTATACCCAACCTTTCTCGTCCAAGATTGCTGTAAACAAGTGCAAGTCAAATAATAAAGACCCCTACTGTGGGGAATTCCTGTGAATATTACACTTCAAAATTAAAATTAACTGCTATGTAGGTTTTGATCTTCCCATTCCTCCCCTTTGTAATACCCTGTCAACTTATCCAAGGATACGCAGATCCATCCCTGTCTTCTGCGTGCTCTTTTTCCCTCAGATAGTGTTTTCCAAGGAAAGATATCTTTTTTTCTCCATTCACCTTCTCTAATCAGAAAAAACTAAAATCCTCTTTCCGAGAATCTTCCTAATTTTAAGTTCTTGCACCTTTGAAATGACTTAGCCTATAAACTTTCTGCTTTGCTTTTATTGGGCATGCTTTGAAAACAGATTCTGTAGAATTTTGAGCACTTTCTTGTGCTTAGGGAGTATTCACAATATAAGGGATTTATGCTGTGTAAGGGTAGGGAAATCTTATCTGTATCTCTTCAAGGATGCGACTTCAGCTATGCAAGGTTTGAGATATAAAAAGTGGTGTTACTTGTCTCCTTTGAAACTTAGACTAATTTCAAGATTTACACTATTCACTGAGGTTAAAAAACTTGTAACTGAACAGTGTTTTGGGAGGTGATGTTAGAAGGGCTCCATTTTCATCTCTGGGTATTGTTATTACGATCTTCTTTTTCTACTAGGGATATTATATATGTCTGGTATCACATTGTATTGCCTTTTTGGTTGGTTGTAAGGGAAATTTTGCCCTTTTACAGGTAGGGCCTTGATTTACTGTGAAGACAAGAGCTGTGTCATTTGAGAATGTGTATTTTGCAGTTGTAAATTATCAATTGATGATAACTTCTCTGAAGCCCATAAAAACATGATTTTGGGTGGTAGGGTGGAGATAAAGTCAGAAAACAGATGCTTAAGAACAGCCACTCTCTAACCTCCAGGCATAAGCAATTTTCAAATGCAGAAGCAGGCAGAAGTTTTTTTAAATGGTTTTAAAATAACAACTCTGTTTTCCCTCTTCCCATCTCTCCCCCTGCAACTCAAACCCTTTCAACCACAATAATTTGTGGGAAGGCATCTGTGCATTTGGAAGAAAATGTTAGTGGTGAGGTAGGAATGTACTGCTTGGGCAGGTGATCCCTTATCAGAACTGCTACTTGGCAGACCAAGAAACCTTCCTTCAGCTTTTCTGGATGACTTTCTGACTGACATTTATGACTCTTTAATGACATGTTATCTGCTAACGTATGTATAATGATAGGTGAGGCAGGGAGAGGAATCACAGAAGCCCTATTGTATACCTAAAAGCAAATGCACAATGGGCCCGTAGAGAGCCATTTTTGGCTTTTTTTTTCATTAGGGCCTGATCTGAAGCCTTTTGATGTTAATAAAAAGAACTAGCTTTGAATTAGGCACATATTTCAGTGAATTAGTTAATTCTGAAAGAATCTGAAGAGATGTTAACTGTACAAGTGGCTGATGAAAGAAGATACAGACTGAAGGCCTCGAGAACCTTGATACAATGTGATCTCTGATATGCCCCACCTGTGTTTTTTGTGTTGAATTTCAATGTGAAGTTGTCCATCTCTGTTAACAACAGTCTTTCAAATATACTGGCTCTAAAAGTAGTCAGGGGAACAATGTTTTCCTAAAAGTATCTGGGGAAAGTTGAACATCTCTGAGTTATGCTGTTGGAGAGTCACCAAGAAAACATTGCTGATACTTCATGATTCTGAACAGCAAAGCACTGCTGTGTGTCCTGGTCTACATTTTCTTGTACCAAGATTGAAATGTTTTATTTTAGATCATGGCGCTATGAGATTTTGTTTGTTTCTTTCTTTCCACAATGTCCCCTCAAAAAAAATTAAAAGTGTATAAAGGCATTTGGATCCTTCTCTCATATGCTATAATGATGCCGTACCCCAAAAAATGCAGAGTATGTTCATGTGGAACAGACAGGCATCATTCCTGTTTTACATTGTCAATATATAAAAAACACAAGGGATTTATTTGCACAAGGATTGGAACTTTGGCTGATATTCCATGCCAGGTGAAAACCACCTCAGAGCTATACCTTTATAGGAAAGATAAGGATGTGTCCCAAGTAGTGAGTTGAAATCCTTGAGGAAGAGGATAGACTTGACCCCAAATCTCTTAAGTCTTGGCAAATTCCCCAGTAAACATAGTCCCTTCTCTCTTGTGTAACTATTTTTTATTATTTGCTTAAGCCAAAATTTTTTTCAGGCTTTGTTTGGGATAATTGAACTCTGTTTTTTCAGAAAATGAACTATTTACCCAAAGCTGTCTATACATAACACCCCCAAATCAAGGTGTTCATGTTTGCATTTCCTATGTATAAATTCCCTTGCTTTTCCTCTAAATCTGTTTCAGCTACTAGAGTATTTAAACAAATATTGTTAAAGCTGTATCGCCTGAGTATTTGCAAAAGAGCTCATGAAACAAGAGTGTCTCTCTGTCCTTCAATCTGGTACAATCATACCTGTCTATGGGGAACGGGGCATGGGCTTTACTGGCACTCTGGTTTCATTAGAGCAGTTGGTCAGAGTGTCTTGAACCTGCTATTCAAGAGTAGTTGTAAAGACTGCCTGCGATTTTGGGGGGTGATTTTTATTGACCAGTGTGGCCATAAAGCCCCTAGAACATCCCCTTTCCAAGCAGCATAATGTTATAGTAACTCCAACATTGTTTCCCTCTGGATTTTGGATTGATCCATCTACCCTCCAACACCTTCAAATCAGAGCGATCTTCTGCCAGCTGCGTTGCATAAAAAGTTCCATTCTCTATACGGCCCCTGAAGTCCAAAATAAACATACAGGAACATAAACTCTTTCACCCCTTCTGGGTCCAGCACTCAGTGGACTCCTTACCCCTCCAATGGTCAATAGAAGTCAAAAAAAAGCAAACACTTCTGTCCCACCTGGAATCAAGGACCCCCTAGGTCACTGGCAGCCAGAAAAATCACTCATTTTCTGCCAGACCTTCTTCACTAAAGGGAGGCTTTAATAGAGAGCAGTCTTCCTTGGCTTCAGGCCTCTCGGTTAGTCACCATTTATAGCTGGATACTCACCCTGTCAAGCTCTTCCCTGCCAGTCTAACACCTACTTCCTTCAGGTGCCGTAGGGTGGGACATATTAGGAACTCAGCAGCCCATTAATTCTTTCCTGATTTCTGTGGGAGGTCTTCGCAGAAGCTCAAGACTTTCTCCAGAGGCAGTAAGTTTGGGATTTGCGTTCCACCCTCTGTAATAGTAATATTAAAATCTAACTGTCTTTTTATCAGCGTTAAAATGCACTCGTGCTTTAAAAGCAACTGAAGGCAAAGGTCAAGAAAATGTGAACTGGGGTACAGAGTACACCGGTAATTGCAGTGTTCACAGGTATTTACAGCAATGGCAACCCAGTAGACACAGACATAGCCTTAGAAAAAAGGGCCAAAGGTTTTTCAGCATGGTCTACAATGCCTGAAGCATTGGGGCATTAAATTTCAGGCTCTTCAGAATGGACTCCAATGTTTCATATGTTCAACACAAGTGTTTTCTCACAGTGTTTCTAAATAGGCATTTAGAAGTTATACTCAATCTCTCTGAGCTGTTTCTGTAAATTTTACTAAGCAGGTCTCTGTATATTCCTCTTCTGAATGCTTCGCAACTTTGAAAACACTATGTGCTCAATGGAACAAATTAAATTGGGTGAGCTTCCCTCAAGCCGTGTTATCTGGACAGAAATAGCAAGGCATTTGCCTCACTTCCAGTGTGGAAGTGCTGTTCTTCCCGTTCAAATCTCCACAGTTTTTGTGCAATGTATTCTAGATAAGATATGGCAAAATATATTATATTTGTACTGTCCATTAAGAGGTATTGAACAGTGATCAGTAAACAAGAATAGCATGACGCAGGAAAACCACTCATCATTGATTTAGTTAAGCATTAAGCTAAGCAACAGAGAGGGAGTGCGTACGTGAAGGAAGAGACAGAGAGAGAAACCGAAGCACCTTGAAATAAAGGGTCTTTATCTGTACAACAAAGTAATAAATAGACTTTTGGTCTTGGATACACACTGCTTTTGTGCAGGGGTCTGTTTACCCATCCACCCATTTTTTAACTTCCTTTAAGCCAGAGTTTGTTTTATCAAATTCTGAGAGGTGTCTTTTCTTTTTTCACCCTTCATTTTCCTCTCTCATCTCCTGTATTCTCTGTGGCAGGGAAATTCCGTGCGTGTTATAGTTCATTTTGGGAAGAGGGGGCAGCCTTGCACTTCTCTCTCTCCATCATTTTCTGACAGAAGCAGCCGTTAGGGAATATGTAGGACCCAAAGTTTATTACTGCAGTTTTTAGCATGATTAATTTTAAATCTGCCATTCTGTTGGGAGAAGTAATCTATTAATTAGTGATTCAAATCTGCAGAACAAATATCAGTGTTGATGTGGTACATCATGACGCTGACGGAATCCTAGAACTGCCAACAGCTGTGAAAATTACTTAGCTAATAGTTTGCTACCAAGACCTGGCAGGCTTGTAGGCTGTTGAAGGGTCTTTTTGTGGTGACCTCAGAAAGCCGTTTCCCAGGCTTGGCCATCACAGGTCTCCATGGTTCCCAGGTGAGCTATATGAACAAGGAGCGAGCACAGAGGGCCCACAGCAGAAGTCTCAGGCTGAACCATGTTGATTTGCACCACAGAGTGTTTTTTAAAGCAGTAAGTGGTGGCTGGATGGAGGAGACAAAGATCTATTTCCTTTCCTATAACCCTTTAATTTTTTCACAGTGGACTTGTTCCAGGTAGTTGACAGTTTAATCCGTGCTGGGTCAAATGGGTTGCATAGTGTTCAGGGTTTTTTGGTGTGAAGAAACGTTACTCAGCAGGCTCAGACAGGAATTAATCTGCCTCAGTGGAAGCAGCCCAGTCAAGTTAGGAGTGAAAGCTCTCTTTTCTGCATGTGTTTCAACCAGCTCTGCTTGGCTGTGGCACCAGGGTTCCTCTTGTGTCAGAATCTGTGATATCTTCAGCTGTCCAGCTGGTGAGGGTATATAGGAAAGTTGTGGTTTCACTGCATTTGGTCTCTATGTATGTGTATAAATGAGTTTGTGTACACATTCATCCAAGCCCTTGCTCCAAAAAATCTTTCTTACACTGTTATCTCCACAAAGCTTTTCCTTCAACTTTATGGGAAGTTAAACCTAAAAGAGATCCATTTCCACAGTCACCCTCGCTTGGGCTGATTTTGAAAGTCTAATTGCAAACTTAACACTTCCGGCACATAAAAATACAGAGAAGCTAAAATAATCTTATCATTTGAATTATAAGTTTATAAATTTGAATTTATAAATTGAAATTATATTGAAATTATAAAATATATTGAATTATAAACTTATAAATTCTCAATTTTTATATAGATGTACATCCTAGGCAAGATGGATTTAATGACTTCTTAATGGTGCATGTACTCTGCACCACACAAACTTACAATTCCAAACATGGTTTCGACACAAACTCCCTTTTGTCAAATGTTATAAAAATGTCATACTTTGCATTGTTTTAAGGCCATTTCAAAAAATAAAACTTATACACCTAGGATAAACCTGACAGGCTTATTCCATGGTTTTAATATATTGCTTTTGAGGAGCATACCATGCATTCTATAAACATTTATCACATAATACATTTCCTTTAGCAAATATTTAAGTAGCTATCTAACCTATTCCAACACAGATGTAGACTTCCCCATGGTTTGGGGGAGAAGCTGTTGCTAGGTGTTGCTATACTAAGTGCTATACCAAGTGCACAACCTGCTTTTGCAATCACAGTGCCTCTGTTATCTAGAATAAATACATGGGTTTGACTCTTCTAAAAGATTATTTGTATAAAATAAAAAGCTTCAATGAGTGGAGGGTTATTTTAATTGTACGTTTATGCAGCTCTTGATGGAGATGGAAATCTCTTTTCTTAGGCTTTTCAGTAACAGTAATAATTCCCTGTTTAAGGAGAGAACCAAACTGCACTAAAACACACCAACCGGGTTAGAAGGCACAGATTTGCTGAACAGAGTGTGACTTGGCCTCTCAGATCCCACGTTCACAAGGCAATATGTTGCTGGTACTTTTGGCACTTGTGTTAGCAGTGCTCTGACTGTGTCCTGGGAGAACTGTATTCTCCCTGTCCTATGCTTCTGTTTCACCTCTCATACTTAAAGTTAGGACTCTGATTTTCCTCAACTGAAGATACACGTATTGCTTGAAACATGTTTATCGCTGGACTGTACAGTCTCCAAAGGAAATTCAGAGAAGGTCAGTTCTTGTTAGCTGTGGAAGTTGGGAGATCAACTTTGCTTTCCCCTCTAGTCAAAATATTCCAGAGACTCGAGATAACTTACAAAAATATGATGCATTTGCCGGCGGCTTTATCATGATGTCATCATAAGCTTGCAATAACAGCACTCCAGTAAGACACAATAATGACACACATACGCGTGGTCACACTCTGTTCAACTTTTAAGTTTGTTCTGCTTTTGCCTCTAGCAGTTCTTCTGCCTGATGCTGCGGGGTTTGAAAGCATTCCCAATGGGCCAAGAGCAAAGCCCCAGGCTCTGGTGTCCCTGCCGCAATGTGTTCCCTCACCGACGGCAGGCGGAGGCCCTTTAATGTGAAGTTAATCACCTTCTTTTGAACTGTTTATAACAACAAATTGGATGTGAAATAGTAAACACTGGCAGCTCTTTTCAATAATAAAGGTATCCCAGAGCTGACATGAGGTCCTATCAGTTTCTTGAAGAAAGGACTTTCACGTGTAACTTTTTAAAGCAATTTGTCCATGGGCGAGCATGTTAAGAAATTTTCTTTGCATCTTCTGGGGCTTTCAGGTTCTTTTATGCATTAAAGGGCTTGAGAAGCTTTGCTTTATTTTTTTCAAATTTAGAAAGACTTTCAAGAAAGAAAAAATATCACCATATTAACTAATTATTTGATGTCTAGTAACAGTGCGTGGTTAACTGAGGCATCACAGGCAAATTATCTTCACTTTCTCAGTTCAGTTTTAAAAAAGAAATTTCTTTCCATCTCCTTCCCCAATGGTTACAGAAATTTACTCTTAACTTACCCACGGACAAAAACACTCAGATACACTATGAAGAGCACTATCAATGCCTAACAAATACAAACAAAACAAGACTGGTATTATTTTTTAAAGTAGAAATTTGGTCTCTTAAACACCTCAAAGGGCTTGCCTAACCTGGAAAGATCTGCGATGCTGATCAGCTGGAGAATGTGGTTAATTCCAGGCTATTTCTTCCTTTTGTCTCCTAACTCGTGTTTTCACAATTCGCTTATGAAGACGATAATTAAAATAAGTTGCTACGAACAACATTTCCTGCCACCACTACCTTGTAGTGAAGCTGTGATGTTTGGCAGAATTTAACTTTCGATGCATAAGCAAACCCTTTATAGCAGGCAAATATTGTCTCACAGGGGGATGCGAGTAGGCCGGAGATTAGGTTAAATATGAATTTGGAAACACGCCCCAAATTCTGATCTCCTTGTTGCTTAGGGGATTTTTTTTTTAACTGGCATTTTTAACACATTTCAGATTATTCATATTATTCAAATTATTCCCAAATCCAGTTAATACAAGAGCATTTATGATAAACAGTACATCCTGCAATAACCTATTTGAGATTTTAACCTTGAGGTATAAAGTATTTTAGAGAGATGATGTTAAGATATGGATATAAGGATGGACGTTATTTTGAAGGAAGCATAGGCTTCTCTGGTTTTCTGCTTCTGTATCACTGGGACAGAAACACGTACAAAAAAAGATTTATGAACGAATGAAAATATAGAATAATTGTGCAGACAAAATTAAAGCTATCCCAATCATCATCTTGACAGTAGATTCTCAAGTGGATACATAGCTCTAGCATATACAGGGGAAGCCAGCACACTGAGAAGGTAGCAGCAGCTTCATTAGAGAGGCTTTTGAGTGTTTCTGTAATTCAGTGAGGACATCACAGGACTTTTGTGCAGGAAGAGAACTAGCCAGAAGTACCTGCAAGTAATCACCATGGCCAGGATCAAATAGAGAATAAGTTGCGTAAGAAGAATCAGATGGTGATGCTGATAGAGCACTGACTGGCAGGGTGTTCTGTTTCAATTGTGACATGGATTCGCAATGATAAGCTGATGACCAAGCTATGCCCAAATCACAGTCATCATCAAGGCAGTGGTACTGTCATAAGTGGCACTTATGGGATCATTGTAAGGTTTCACAATGAATCTGGCGGTCCCATACAGCAAGAGGAGTCACATATAGCAAGAGAAGTAACATGAAGAGGCAGAATTATCAATTCCTGTATCTCTAAGGATTAGCAATGGTAACCGGGCTTGTGATAAGAGACATGACTTGTAACATATGGTCCTGCTATAGGGCAAGATGACCAGTGAAGGAGAACAGAAAGATGGAAAAGGAGGTTCATGGAGATACGTGCTGAGCTTACTCTTACCGTGTTGTGGAAAGTGATAGCTATAAACACGCTCCTGCAGTAAGGATTGCATGGTTGCTTCAAAGTCATCCCTGACTGTCACTATTCTCATGCTGTCATGACTCAGTTCAGATTTGGAAAGTGATGGGTTGCCAGAACAAGAAAGGGTGTGATGCTGGGGTATGACTGGGTGCTTCAGAGCGTGGTCTGCAGAGGCCAGGGCTGCTGCCAAAATCGAGCAACCACGGCCTGTCATCTGACAGTATCAAGATTTTGGTGGCAGTGCTGGCTTCCAGCCCTCACCACACTTTCCCACCTCTCTGCCATAGTGCACTACCCATTTGGTTGTGCCAATAACTCACTTGCGAGCCGTGCTATAAACCAGGTCAGATAATCTTAACAAGAAACTGGGAAGAAAAAGGGGCATGTGAAGGGGCTGATGAGTTGAAAGATGGCTAGCCAGTTTTATCTGAAGTTGTAGCTCTCTGAGATAAAGTCTGGCAGCAAAACTGGCTTGAAGTTTTTCACCTCTTCACTTTTCCCACTTTACAACTCTTTTGTACTCGTTCTGTGGTGCCCTGTCCCCTCAGTTGTGTCAGCAGAGCTGTTCACGCAGCCAAGCCTGCCAGCTGGAGTGCGGGCTTTCTTAATGCTCTGGATGTACAAAAAAACAGTAATGAACTGAGAAAACTGACATTTGTTAATGGCTCCCCATTGGAATAAAAGGCACCGGTATCTCCGGTCAAACCACATGACAACTGGAGATCTTTGTCCTATCGGTACGTGCTGTGCGCAGAAGCCGTACCTTGCGTCTGCTCCTGACTTGAGTCTCGGGATCCTGCCAGTCTGCCGGCCAGCCTTCCCCTGGCGTTTCTCCCCCCTGCACAGCAGAAGCAGGAGGGCTTGCTGACCCACGTACTGCTGGCTGGGTCAGCGTGCAGATTCCTAGACTGTGGCAGGGGCTTCAGTCACAGCAGAGCCGGTGCCATAGGTGAGGAGTGTGCCTCTTTAGCCTTTCTGAGTCAGGCATCGAGCACAGCATGGATTTGCCCAGTTAAAGCTTGAGCATTCAGTTGGTGAGTGTCCTGCTTTGCCTCCATTGACTCGAGTGGGGCAGCTCCCATGGGCAGCTCTGGTACTGACGCGGGTCCTACCCCTTGTGCCACCCACTGCTCGATTCAATTGCCTGGTTCACAGTGTCTTGTTTTTCTCGCTCCAGCTTTCCGCCTCCAGTTTTATGCTTTCTCTGAAGGCAGTGCCGCAGTCTGCCCCACACATTTCCAGGTTTATTCCTGGTTGCAGTTGGTCTCACCAAGTAGGAAAGTATGAATTTGCAACCTTGTGGTTATTTTTATATAAGAATGTCTTAATACATGGTGGATGTTTGAGTCTAGCTTTCGATGTTTTTCAAACGGTGTCTGTATTTTGATTTTTAATTTGCCTCTGAGCAAGACTGTCTACAAACACAGGCCAAATCTGCCTATCTGGGACCTGGAAGGGGTCCCTGGAGAAAGCACTTCAAGTCATTTATTCAGCACTGGCTGCTTTTACATTTGGCTTGAAGTCTGACAACTTTCCACCAGACCTGCAGCATAGTAAAGCACATCCTCTCTATGACAGCAGTGGAGCCAAGGAACTAGCAGGTTGCAGGAGTGAATGCTATAAAACAGATGTTATTAGTGGGCTTCACCAAGGGTGGGAGGCTGAGTACAGTAGCCCTATTACAGCCTCCAAGGTGGGCCACAAGATTGCTGTCTTATGAGCAAGCTGTGCCTGCAGTATTTGGCTCAGCATCGCATCCTGAAAATTCCAGTGCTGAGAAGCACTTTTGCGCTATGAGTAAACTGTAAGCTAGATTTGAAAGGAAAGATTTTGATTAAAATCAGCATTTCAGAGCCTTCAGCTGGCAGCTGGTGTGGTGTTAAGGATGGACATCGTTGGAGACTCCTGCGGTAAAGAGGCCCCATGTCTGAGTGTTTAAAACCAGGTTCCATCCAGTTGTGATGGTGGTTTTTAGCAGTTAGAGGAAAAAAAATATTGCTGCATATTTACACATAGGGACAGATTCTGCTCCCATTAAAACCAATGGCAGAGTTCCCGTTGATTTCCATGGGTGCCTGCCTCAAAATGTTTGAACAGTAAATATATTCTTCTGGGTGGGAAACCAGGATAGAAATCCCTCTCACAGCCTGCTCCCAGCACTGCAAATGTCAGGGTTTTTGAGCGCTAGGCTCAGAAACGCTACTTCTAATTTTAAAATCCTTTTAAACTTCAAGCACCATATGTGGCCTTGCTTCACAGCTGTCAATCAGAATCAACAGTCAGTATTATATTAGCCTATATTTACCTCTGTTCTCCCTGAATGTGGAATTATTTCATTTTTATAAATATCAAATATATCAGAGTCATTGAGAAATGTAATATTAGATACAAGCATTTGCTCCCTGAGTGCTTTTAATCAAATAATAAATCTTGATGTACTTTAGTTTCATTGTCACTAGATGAGCTGAACTGGTATGGATTTTTTAGTGTGCTATGGCTTATGCTCTATATGCATTTCCCAAAGTGTGTGCATGGCTCTGGGCATGTATTTTTTGTCTCTCTCCCCACCTCTGTCTTGACTGAAAACTTTAGAAGTTCATGGTCACTTGGGATTTTTAGGGATATAGCACACAAAATTTATAGAAAACAACATATAAAAAAATATATCCCTAGCTTCTCCCTAGAAATCTGAGACAAAAACCTTTCTTTAACAACATCTCTGAAAGCTCCTTAATGCAGAGCATTCCCTCATAAACTGTTGGCTTTGTTTTAAACCTGTAATATATATATAGATTTCTGTTTCCAATAGTTTTCAGAGTTGTGTACAGTCAACTCAAATTATACAGAGCCAAAACTTCTGGCAAATCACTGTCAACCTGTATCAACATTTGCATCAATAATATTTGGTATCGCTTGATGGATGGTCTACATCCAAGCTTTGGAAACGGGTATGGCGTCTGTGTGTTCAATGTGCTGTTAACCATGCTGTCTACTGAAGGCTGCTCCTCTTTGGCACTCAGTGCTTTCTAAGGATATGATTGCATGATCGACAACCTGCCTATCCCAAACTCCTTGGTCCAAGTAAGCTATAGATTTCTTCTGTGTTCTGAAATGTACAGTAAGAGGGCACGACTGTCCAGAAAGGAGGGTGAAACAGATGAGCAATGGTCATTGATTACCAAGGTAACCAGAGAAGAAAAAAGAGAGAAAAACAGAAAGAGAGAGAGAGGAATAAAAAAGAAGGAAAGAAGAGCAGAGGAATCAAAGAAATAAAAGAGATATACAAAAAGCATGCAACCAGTTCAGTTGTACCTATGATTCTAATAGCCCTCAGGTATCAACCCATTCTTAAGCCATGCACAGCTGGTAATAAATCACACCACCTTGGAAATGTTAACCTTGGAAATAGTTTTGCAAACGCTTCTCACTCTTTTTTTTTTTTGCTGCTAATGGAATATTAAACAAAGTTTTGTGTCTGTGCAGGCATTCTTAAGTAGCCTATACCCATTACTTGTAGGGTAAAATCAGTCAAAAACCTACAGAAAGTTAAGAGTTCACAAACCTTTCCTGGTTCACTGCAATGAATTTGGCTACTAGATCTTATGTCTGATGGAGCCTGTCTGATAAAAGGGTTGTTGGGGGTGTACTTACGCTTACATGTTGTTCTTCTCTTGTGAGAGAGGAGTGTCACTCATGCTGAAACATAATCAATCTTATGGAAACCTCCCGGCAGGAAGGAGTCAAGAATAGAAGAAAGCATAGCAGAGGAGCAGAGACTTCCATTGCCCACTGCGTCTTCTAGGTCAACTTTTACCCATGTTGGGATAGTTGGGTTCAGTGTGAGGACGATAGCAGCTAAAGTGGAGACAGAGGGACCCCTGTTTCTCTGAGCTTTTGGTGTCCCAAAGGGGAGAGGGTTTCCCCTGTGGGTGCTCATGCACTCCCGCCCCCCTCGTTCACAAGAGAGAGCACAGTGAGCGTAGCCCCCACTTGCTTTCTCAACACAGATGTGAAGGAAAGCTTGTCGTGAGTTTCTCTGCAACACCAGTGCTTTTACAATGAAATGATGAAGTAAAGAGAGAACTTACTTAATTTACAATGCACAAGCAATGATCTACTAAGTATACACTTCATGTTAGAGATGGCCCCTTTTACAATTCAGCTCATGAGAGCCGTGTCTTCAAATGTTTTCGAGTATTTTGCAGAGTCACATTCAAATTTTCTTCTGTCAGTAATTGCGCGTGCTGTCAGTAAAAATAACAAGATAACCTAGAAGGAAGAAAAGCTCACATTTATTTCCTTACTTTGGCAGAAATTACTCACTAGTGAGAATTTTTGAATCTCTTCACCTTTCTGAGGTAAATAAATTGAGTGCCATGCGTCTTAATATGTATGGGTCTTTCATATAAGATGTTAAAAACTGCATTGTGTAGATAATAGGTCCATTGATGAGGGACTAGACTTGGAATTGGCTGCGCTGGGTTCTCTTGTAGGTTCTCTCTCTGAGTGTCTGTGTGGGGTTAAGAAAGTTGGTGAGCCTTGAAACGCATTTGTGACAGCTTCTCTCCTCCAGTAAAGCACTTGAAGGTGTAGAGGTAAAAGTCATCACATATGGAGGGTGTCAATGACTGAGTGACCTATCCTCCTATATCACTGTACAAGAAAATTTGTGATTTTTTTTTGGTTTCTACTTTTCTGGTTTGTTGGTTTTTTTGTTTGTTTTTTTTTTTTCTTTTCTCCCTTGACTTTCCTCTGCTGTGCAGTTTCTGCTGATGTTGAACACAGTGTTTTTCAATGGTGTCTCATCAGTGTATCGGTTTGTAAGTGTACTGTACTAATTTCCTAGTGTCCTTGTTACTGTGGGTAGTATATGGTGTGAGATCCACTGAGATGACAGTCAGTATACCAGTATGAAGCAGTCTGTTGCTGTTTTTTAGGGCTGACATTTTGATAGCTAAAAAAAAAGTTGTGTGTGTGTTAAGCTATACAAATAATGGTGGGGTTTTTTTGTTTTTTGTTTGCTGTGATACTGAAAATGTGATCCAGTTTTAGGACTGCCTGAAATGTTCTACTTTTAACTTCTTTTTATCAAATTCTACCTTTTTAGAAAGTGAAAACAGTTGGTTCAAAATAAAACTTTGCAATGTTTCAATTAGTGTCAGTGCGAAACCTTTCATCTTTCCTGCATTTTAATCTTTTTTAGTCAAAAGTATTTGTGAAATTCAGAACAACCCCATGAATGGCTTCAGCCTTCCCAGAGCTACATAGTTCTGTGAATAAGCTACTTCCCAAAAAGCAAAGAAATCAATCATCTCCTTTGTTGTATTTATAAACAAAAATTTTAAGAATTCATCATTGCTTTGCAGCCTTATCTCTTACGGAATAAATTGGATTAATTTTCAGTCTTCTAGTATGTCTGTTCAAAATAACAAAAACAAAAATCCTGAATGTTTCTCATAGTTTTGAATTTGTTTTCAGCTGTGGTAATGTCACATCGTGTTATTTGTTGTCTGTGTTGATGTGGACATTTTCTACGCTTCTGTACGGTCCTTGATAATTGAGAGGGCTTTAGGCTTATATAACACAGGTTTGGGTTTTGCTTCCGTGTTTTCTCTTTCTCAAGCATTTAACTTTCTTCACTGTACCCACAAAATGACGACAATGCTGCAAGGTCACCAGGGACCACTAAAAACATCTCCTAGGGAAAGGCAATTGGATTAATGCTATGGATTAGAATATATTTGTGCTTGACTGATTTTCCAATATCTTCATTAACACTGGTGTTGATAACATGGCTTTTAATAGCTTTTATAACCACAAATGCAGCATGGAATGAAGCAAATAGGTCATTAATCCCTTAAAAGTACAATTTAATGCAATGCTTCATGACAGGAAGTGAACAGGATAATAAAACCTTTACTGTTTTAAGCCACACTTAATATTTTTACGGCACAGTTGGCTTGACAAAATACTCTTTGTGAGTCATCACTTCAAAGCAAGGTCCTGGGGACCAATTAAAGTTGTGTCTGCAACCCTCATGCATAACTGCATGTAAGCGTGAGTTATTTCAAAATATCTCTTTCAAGTAATAAGAGTTGTACCGAGATGAAGTAAAAGGGACCTTTTGCTTCAAGCCTTTTAATTTAATATGCCTATGTGTGGAGACACCCTTGAGGGATGAGAAATTGATTTTCATTCTTTGCATAGATCCTACAGTAATTTGCACTGTCAAAATGGTCCATGGAATTTGTCTTCCAAAAATTATATCCGTGACAGACAAACAATAGCAAGAGAGATTGTCCTTGGTTTCAAACTTTAACTTGAAAGAGACCAAAACGCCCCTATTATGTCTGATTAAAAAGTGAGAAACATAAAAGTAATGGCTTTGCATCCAGTTTGTAATTTCTGGGCCAAAAGAATGGAATGGATTAAGGACAAATCTGAGGATTGGAGAATTTTCTATTCTAATTCAATCTATGCCAATAACCTGTTGTTTGACCAAGCAAGGTGTTTAACCTCCCTTTGATTCATTTCTACTTTGAATGAATTGGAAATATGTCTGTGTTGTTATGGGGTTGCTGGTATTACCACATACCTAATGTGGATGTTCTCATTTGAATGGCATAGCAAGCATTTTTGAGTGAATTTTGTAGGTTTTGGGAGAATCAGCTTGGGTAGAAATGCTTTATAAATAACATGATGGCTTTCGTACTGGAACAAGTTACATCCACATTTTTTGTTTCTTGTGGATCATATGGGTAGAATCCCATTCATTACTCTGCAAACAGTGCGCATATAACAATAATTTGTTGTTGGAGGAACGAGAAAGCAAATCTATTATTTTCATGTAAGTAGAGAATAAAAATTAGATAAGCTGTGTTTTTTGACAGAGACCATGTCATTGTGGAAAAATGACTCTCTGCTATACTAGGATCTAATGTTTTCATGGTGCTTATTCTGCAAATAAAATAGCAAGAGATAATCTGTTCTTGATCAGGCTTATAATAAAATATTGATTGTTATTGTATCAAATATTGCTGACTGACAGACAAAAAATGTGGGACAGCAGGCAGAAAGTGACATAATGGATCAGAGGAGACAACAAAATCTGTATTTCCTGGGTCCCAGTCTAGAGCTGTGTTTGCAGGACTGTAATATCACAGGTACTATTTTTTCTTTTAGAAAAATTCTACTGTACCATAAAAAAATATCAAATACCAGATCTTGAATTGTTTCAACATCCATCCACTTCTCCCCACCAGATATTAATTTCTCAGCCACTGACATCTCTTCCATTTTCTTTCAGGATTTCCTTGGATTTTGATTGTGCAGTTTGTTTGTGAGTTGGATTGGTGAATCAGGGCTGAAGAACTGACAACTACTGTAACAGATCATGGGATTTTTATGTGTTTGTATCCTGACAAGTTCATAAGAAATGTGCTATGGAGAAGGAATAGGGGTGCAAAGAAAAGGTACTCGCATGAGTGGTGGAAATCTGAGACGCAGATACAAATGACAAAGTTCATATGAGAATCTTTACTATCTAGGAAGCATTTTTGCAAGAGTGTGTCTATGAAAAAGCAACTTTATGTTTCTCACCTTTCTCCTCCTCACACTTCCTGATTATCTCCTTATCCTGTAGCTTTGTATAATGCCCTAGAAACATCTTGGGACCTCTAAAGTAGACAGTTTTGGTTATTAGCAATGGCTCATGTGCAGACTTCTGAATCCAGGGAGGTTCAACCCGTGGGAAAGTTTCAAGTCCCATCTTAGGAGTAAGCTCCAAGTATTGTTAAATGGCTGAGGTTAGAAATAGTGGGAAAAGAGCAAATAGATGCAGAGCTGCAAGTCAAATTTTTACACCCTTTCTTTTCCCTCTCCCCACAACCTTGCCTCATGCACTGTTGTTGTATGAGTCAGTCTGTTTCTCCCCCTGCAACCCCCCTCTAAGTGGGAAAGTGGATCTATAAAAACTAATAGAAATGAGAGGGAAAAAAAAACCCCAACCAACTCTTGATCTTCAGACTCAGAGACTTTGACTGAGAGCCAAATATTTCAAACAGCAGCCCTTTCATAACTGGGAGAGCTAGCACTAGATCTGTTGGGTATGCAGTGTGACCACATAACGCTCAGCACATGTCAACATAACTGATAACCAAATTGTACCTCTCAACCTCCCATACAGCATAACTTTGGCAGGCTGCCAGTCTCTCAGTCCTAATTAACATGCTGCCATGCTATGACTGGAAGGTTAAAGCCACAGCTTTATTTACTGCACAATTAACGGGTAAACATGACTTAATCATAACTTAAACATTCAGCATTTACGAGAAAATTTCAAAATCCTTTTAGGAGCCCTTTTGACCTCAAGTTGCCAAGCAGACCTCTTGTAATGTGGAGTTAACCGCCTGTTCCACCAAGGGACATCGAGGCTCTCTGTGACACTATGGATTTTCATCCCTGAATGAATTGAAAACAACATCAACTTAATAGACATTCTTGTGTTATGGTCTTATCCCAGTGTCAGGGTTCTTCTGGGCTAAATCTGCATCTGATGGCATCGGACCACTGACTTCAGTGAGGATCCCCAAGTACCAGGAGATTTCTTTGTTGTTCTTGGATTTCAATAACTCTGCTGTGGCCCAGGTTGACCCCTCGGCTTTGATCGAAATGCAGCAGCTTAGTCCTGGTCCTTCAGAGACCTAGACATACGCTTAACTTTACATCTTGTGAACAAGCATGTTAACTTTAATAAGCTAACCACTCATAAACTTTGGCATCCATATACTGTTTGTTTATCATGTTTGGGGCCTTAGATGCTATCTGGCTTACTCAGTTTTAGTTTTCAAGTGCTGTAGAAACCCACCAATATAAAGTGACTTCAGCAGCAAATTTCTTTTTACTTAAGAGAACTGGTGCCTCAGTGCCCAGTTTATGGTTTGTCTCACACCCAAACAGACATGTAATCTTTTCAAGTAGACTAGATGTTATATCAGGGTTGAGGACCTATCTTAATCTCCGTGGAACCACCACTGTACAAAAGGAATTGTGTTGTAGCGTGGTGGCCCACCAGCAGCACCTGCTCCATGCTGGACCATTCCCATGCTCAGAGTTAGTCAGCCATTCCTTGTCTCCAGAATGAAGTAATTTATATATCAGTACATGTACAGGCACCACATTTTGATAACAGCCTACCACCGCCACCACTAGAGGTACAGCCATCTCGCTGGCATGTGCATAGAAATGTATCCCTAAAAAGGATGGGAGGAGAAAAAAACTTTTCTGAAAGCAGAATGACTTCTTGTAAATAAGTACTATGTACTGAAATTTATGACTTTTCAATATGGCAATATTTTTCAATACTGCGCAGAGAAACGCAAGGCAATTGTTCCCCATGAAAAATACTAGCCTTCTTTTGCCTGAACTCCTGCTCTTCTAATACCATCTTTGCTACCAGCACACTGTTTCTGCCATTGCAGTAAATGCTGAGCTGGCAGTTTTACCTCTCCCACGCCTGAGACTCTTTGGCACGAAAGGAAGTGAAGTAAAGAAGGAAGTTGCTGATATCAACCAGAGTGGGTCAATAACGAATTTTAAACACCCATTTAGATATATTACTGTATTTTACAACCTGTAAGTTGTGATACAGAACAAAACTGATCAAGAGAGAAAGAAAATTGTTCATATTTTGTTGCTGGACATGCAAGAAGCTAAGCGGACGGATAGAAGTTGGTGCAATGTGAGGGGAGAAAGCAGAGTACGGTTATGGTGAACTGTCAAGAAGCTGTGCAGTTTAGATGGGCAGAGTTGAGCAAAGGGGTCCCTGCGTTCAGGGTGCATTTCTTCCCCGTCCCCCTCCCTGCTCCTTTGAGCTTCTTGCAACCCTTTAAGAGAGATGTTTCCTCTTCTAATTCAGACCCTGGTAGAGGCTGATATGGAGTGGGAGGCACTGCAGAATAAAGGAAGCTTTGTGGATCTGGGGCTGGCCAATTCCTTGGTCAAATTCCTATGCCCTCCTACTCGCTACTCCTGCTGCTGCCCGTGGTGTTTGCCACCTGTTTGGGTATGCCCTGTGACACAGAAGGGAACCATTGTGCGTTACACATTTAGATCTGCATTCAGATCTGCAATCAGTTAGTCATGTAAGATGGTCTTGTAGGGATCAGACTGAATGAAGAATTAATAGACCAATATTCTGTTTCCAGCCCTGCCATTGGCTTGCTTGCTTGCCCTGCGAGGGAAACCAGTTACTCCATGCTCCTCAGCTTTCCTGTCTTTACAATGGAGCTGGTGGTGCTTATCAAGAAAACATGAGTGACTTGAAGTCTTCGTTGTGTTTGGAGAAAGCTTTGGTTTCCTGGATTCGAGGTCCCTTTGGAAGTGTCAAGTAGTATTAATGTAAAGAGAATATGGTGGGTTTTTTGCTTCGTCTTAATGTGTTATTCACTTCTTGGCTTCAGAAATAATGTGCACATCCTCATGTGTCTGTGCCAACACTCAATATTGTGTGTGCCAAGATACGTTACAGTGTCTGTATTTACCATGTACAGCCTACATACCGCCTTTCTGAGTAAGTATGGCAGCAATGTAGTAGGGGAAGGGGGGGGAGTATCTGTGTGTCTGTATATAAGATCATATATTTGTACAAAGTGTGTGTCTCTGGGCTTCAGAGACTGAGGGGAGTCTGTGGTTCAGACAGTCTGCCTGTTTTTTTTCTTTTTTTTTCTCTGAAGGCAGCAAAATATGTTGATATGGATTTTTTTACAGGAGCTTTTTGTGTTTTGAGTTAATATATTTCCCTCTCATCAGATCTTGCCAAACATCATTTACTTACTAGTACTGTGAAAGCAGGTTACCCAAAGGCAGCACCATTCCCTGTTGTTTTCTCTTCTTCCAAACTGCTCAGAGACATATTGTAATAAGACTCCCAGTTAAAAACAACAGAATACCAGCATGAGCAGAAAAGTTGAGCAAAAATTCCTGTGCTTATTCTGCATGTGTGCTTAACTATTTAGCTGACCTAGTGCCAAGGTTGTGAGTTTTTACAGCAGAAATATCGCCGCTGATGTGATCTGTGTAACTGTGACCCAGTAACTTCGTTTGTGAATTGTGTCCGGTTTGAGATTTCTGTTCAATATTCCCACTGGTAAAAGAAGGCTTTAATCATATGAGAGAAAAAGAGAAGCTTCATACAGACTAGTCTACAATGAAGTACAGAATTTTCATTCATGAGAATGTTGTTTGTAACTTTTTTCTCCCAGAAATGAAATGCCCGCAGTAAGAAAGCGCACTACAAAGGAAGTGAACTCATCCTGACTGCTGGAGGTTGTAAGAAATGACCTCTTCTTTCTGCCCCCCTCCCCTCTTTTTTTTCTTGTTGCTACCAACTAGCAAGGTTTCCCAGTGGAAATAAGCTATTTAGTCTATGTATAGATAGTTCATCAGTGAGAATGAAATACATTCTTCACAAGCATGCTGAACGTACCCAGCCATTAATAACAAAATTGTTAGTGGTGAATAAAACAATAGATATTACACATTGCCAGTGGGGTAAAATTGATTTATCTTGCTTTGGTTTGTTGTCTAGATTAAGAAATATCACACATATTCGAAGTGTTTTGCATAGCTACTGTCTTGTGTTTTGCCATAGAATCATAGAATCATTTAGGTTGGAAAAGACCCTTGGGATCATCGAGTCCAACCACCAACTCCACTCTACAAAGTTCTCCCTTACACCATATCCCCTAACACCACATCTAAATGAGTCTTAAACACATTCAGGGATGGTGACTCCGCCACCTCCCTGGGCAGCCTATTCCAGTGTCTGACCACTCTTTCTGTGAAGAATTTTTTCCTAATGTCCAGTCTAAACCTACCCTGCTGCAGCTTGAACCCATTCCCTCTTGTTCTATCGCTAATTACCTGTGAGAAGAGACCAGCACCAACCTCTCTACAGTGTCCTTTCAGGTAGTTGTAGAGAGTGATGAGGTCTCCCCTCAGCCTCCTCTTCCTCAAACTAAACAGTCCCAGCTCCTTCAATCGCTCCTCATAAGATTTATTCTGCAGGCCCTTCACCAGCTTCGTTGCCCTCCTCTGCACTCGCTCCAGCACCTCGATATCTCTCTCATATTGAGGTGCCCAGAAATGGACACAATACTCAAGGTGTGGCCTCACCAGTGCTGAGTACAGGGGGACAATCAATCACCTCCCTTCTTCTGCTGGTCACACTATTTCTAATACAAGCCAGGATGCCATGGGCTTTCTTGGCCACCTGGGCACACTGCTGGCTCATGTTCAGCCGCTTGTCAATTAGAACCCCCAGGTCCTTTTCTGCCAGGCAGCTCTCCAGCCACACTTCCCCAAGCCTGTAGCGATGCATGGGGTTGTTGTGGACCAAGTGCAGGACCCGGCACTTGGCCTTGTTGAAACTCATACTGTTAGAATTGGCCCATCGGTCCAATCTATCCAAGTCTCTCTGTAGAGCCTCCCTATCCTCATGCAGATCAACACTCCCGCTTAACTTGGTGTCATCTGCAGACTTGCTGATGATACACTCTATGTCCTTATCAAGGTCATCAATAAAGATGTTAAACAGAAATGGTCCCAACACTGAGCCCTGAGGGACACCACTTGTGACCGGCTGCCAGCTGGATTTAACTCCATTGACCACCACTCTTTGGGACCGCCCATCCAGCCAGTGCTTGATCCAGCAGATCGTATGCTCATCCAGGCCATGAGCCGCCAGTTTTTCCATGAGAATTCTATGGGGAACAGTGTCAAATGCTTTTCGAAAATCTAGGTAGACAATATCCACAGCCTTTCCCTCGTCCAATAATTGGGTCATCTTGTCATAGAAGGAGATCAGGTTCGTCAGGCAGGACCTGCCTTTCCTAAACCCATGCTGACTAGGCCTGATCCCCTGCTTGTCCATTATATGACTTGTAATGGCACTCAAACCACACCAAAATCTCTGCTAGACTATAGGCAAGGAAACAACTACTTTCAATGAAGTGTGTTTAGCCAGTTAACGTATGTACTTTATATATATATATACACACACATACGTGTATATATCTATAATGTTTAGAAATTTTGATGAATTGGACTAAAAAACTTATTTGCTGCTCTAAAAAGGACTACACTGAACTGTGTATACACTGACTTTGTATACAGCCTTCAAGGATAAATTATTGACAGATGGGAGGATTTGTTGCTTCTGAGAGTGGGACTTCAGAGAACTTGCGGTACTGGACCTTGTCTTTTCCCATTGAAATCAGTGGCTTTAAGATAATTAAAACTAGATTCACGGACTTACAAGACAGCTCACAGACTGGTGCAGGCAAAGCACATCCTCTACAAGTGGATTTCAGTTTGCCTAGATCCACAAGGCTGGTTGGCACATTCTCAGATGAGTTTAACTCAATTGGTTTAAAAAAAAATATACAGTCCATGATATAGCCATAGAGGCAGGTTATAACGCATGTTATGCTAATAGACACTTCTAAAACTGCCTTTCAGAGCTGTGTGAACATATCCAATGAGCATTGTTAGGCTAGTGGTGATGATTCCGCTCTAAGTATTCGTAAGTTTTTAAACTACATCTTGAAAGACAGAAAGTACCTAAGTTACATCCTGAACATGAAATTTTAAAGTTTTATAACACTAAATTTGTTAATGTCCATATTTGGCTTGAGGTTTTTGTGTTTGTTTGTTGTTTTTTTCCTAAAGTTATTGAGATCAATGATACACACAAGCAAAATTTGGAAATTCCTTACTGTGGCTGATTTTGAGTTCATTGAGCAGAAAATGTCTCATCAGAACATACATGGAAAATTTTTTTGTGTGGCTTTTTTTGTTTTCAGTGCTAACATAAATAAACTGTTTAACTGATTTTGTATAAACTTTCCAAAAAAAATCTCAAGCATGGAAAATTTCAGCCCAAAATGGAGTTTATTTGAGAAAATTACAAGCAACAGAAAAAGAGGGTTAGAATGGAAATCTGAACTCCTCATTAACTACAGTTAAGCGCCAACTTAAATGCCAGGGTTTTTTTCTGTTAATATTTGGTTTAAAGTTACATACAGGTTTGGAAGAGCTTAGCTCTTTTTAACCCCTTTTTATTGCTGTCACTGATTAGTTTTGTTTCAAAATGGGTTCAGGCCTCCACAGCTATCTTCACTGCAGCAGGAGACACAGTTTTTAGCTTTTTCTTTCAGATCACCACTTGAGACCATGTTCACACAGCCTTAAATTCCACCTAAATCCCTCTCCCTAGTATTTACTATTGGCTGGCTCTGAACATTTAGTGGCACAAGCCAATGGGGATCATTAGGCTAAGGCGGGCCTTAGGCTGTCGGATTATGGTTTCTGGTTTCCATTATAGATCTGTGGCAGTGCGGGAAGAAGACAGGAGGTCCACCTAACACAGCGAAAAGGTACGTGTAAAGCTCAGTAAAATACAATGCAGCTGAAACAATGGTGTACTGTGTTTTTAATCCTTAGCTGGGGCAGAAAGCTGCACAGTTTCATCTCTGAAAATGATGGCAAGTAATGTTTTGAGCACATGTCACACTTTTAATCTGGAAATCTCGGCGCCTTTAGGAAAGTGAGGAGATGGTTGTTATTTCTCTGCTTTTACTCTTGGTCTAACTAAATATGGAGATTGCTGTGGTCTAATGGATAGAACCTGCATGTAACTTCTTAGCAAGCAGCTAACTCCATTCCTGGCTGTGCTGCAAATTCCCTATGTAACCTCTGGCAAACTTTCTCTTCCTCTGCTCCTTCCTTTGGAAAATTCCTCTGAATTCAGGGGGGCATTTTGTTGGGGAAATGCAGGACGAGGAGTCGCTTTACCAGATTTGGAGTCTCTTTTGATCCTTGAAGGTTAGCCAATTCAGTTCTGAGACCAACAATGAATGTCTCCATTGCAGTCCTTAAGAGAATTGTCTCTTTTTCCAGTGATGTAAATTTTGTTTACATTTTATGCTTTCTGCTCTTAAAAACCTCCCTGGTCTGTCTTTGTTCACAATTTTTTGGTCCAAAAGATCTTTATTAGATATACAGAAGAAGGGACCCAAGTATGTATTAAAAAGCAATTATATGAACTCTTAATTTAAAAAGAGCCTATTGCAAATATTCAGAAAACATTCAAGTGGTTGGTGAGAGTGCACTGAGTGTGGGAGCGCATGCTTCTCTTATTTTTAAGTTATGAAAATGACTAACTTTTCTATAACTATGAGGAAACAAGTGACAACCCAGGTACCTGAAAGACCGGGGCTACAACTCTCGTACTGCAGCTCCAAAGCAGAGGTCCCTGACACTTAAAAGACTTCTGTCGAGCACTGGCAGCCTGCAGATACATGCAAACAAACTAAATGGCAAGGCGCCTACACACTAAGGCCATAATCACGCAGCCTAAATCCCACAAGTGCCTGTGCCTAGTGGTTCCTGTCGGCTGTTTTTCAACGTCTCCATCCGTAGCTTACTTCAGTGCTCTGAACCATATTTCAGGGGCCATCAGAGGTGCTTGGCTTTCTCCACTGAGTAAGCATAGGCACTTAAGTGGGTTATAGACTGTCTGAATGTGGCCCTTAGGGTCTAGTCGTGTTCTCACTAAATGGTATTAAATCCTTCGCTGTCACCACTGAAAGCTGAAGTGGACTCCGGTCTGCCCATAGCAACCGTTATTATTAGTTAAAATTTACAAAATCATAAGCTATTGATTGACGTTTCTGATAAATTCAGATTCTTCAGACAAACAACCCCACCACTTAGTCTACATTTCTGAAAATGCTTTGAAAGTTTCAGCCATTTCTTCACTAACATACCTCTCTTCAAGGACATCTAATCACGCAGAAAGCTTCAAAGTGTTGTAACAAGCTGCATTTTGCTGTTTCCATTTTTCAGTAACATGGACAAAAATACAACCTAATGAGCAAAACATTTATTTTGGTCAAGGATTCTTCCTGCTGCTTAATGCTCTTTCCTTCTGCTTTTTTCTAGAGTACACGTTTTTTCACATTGACAGGATGTGTGTGGACATGAGCTGAATGTATAGTTAATCTTAAGTCTGGTAGCAAGCACTGATGTCGAACAGCAATGTCCGCATGAATACAAAATTATGTCGGCCCAGTAGGAAGTTATGATAAGGTAATTACTAACTTTCTTGAGTAGGCTGGGGCCTGCTTTCCAATAAATAGAGTCCAGCATTTTCTGAGGTAGCAATACTTCTGATAGGAGCACTTGGTTTGTATAGTATACAAAGTATACTCAGAGTACAGCCATTCTTGCGAAGCAGAGGCAACCCTCCCATAATTGAAATACCTTTTTGATGTATTTTTTTCCAAGTAATAGTAACTGCTTGAGCATGCTCAGTGCTGTCACAGCATGTCATGATGGTTAGTGTAACCTGTATTAGGAAATGAAGTGGCAATTCAGTGCTGCGAGACTTGCGCTCATTATGGCGGACTTGGAATAAAAATAAAGATAAAAGCTTAGTCTAACCATTTAATGCTTAGACACTTATATGGACAACAGCAGCTTCCCTCCTGATGCTGATACAAACTCTATGTTCCTTTTTTCCCTGCAGAAAGCTCTCAGGCTAACATTTGTTATCAGGGAACTGCTTGCAACTGGGAGAATTGCCGCGTGTGTGGCTACTCTAAGAAATGCTCACAAATTCCATCTAGCACAATATCATTCGGTGACTGGCACTATGTAACATACACATTTGAGATATTTCCATGCTCTGACCAGAAAAATCCCAACTAAATCCAATTCCTGATCTTCATGGAAGGGCCCCTCACAAAGGTACTCCAGCCACTTAAAGTCCACCTGGACACACAGCTTCTTTGATACTAATTTATGCAACCTGATAAGTTTACTCCACTGCAGATATTTCCTTCCCGTGATGAAAATAGCTCAGAGTGGCAGGGAGCTTCTTTTCTTTCTCACGATTTCTTCCTTTTTGCCCTCTAGGAGACGCTGATGTTGCCTGTTTTCTTGGAGCTTCATCCTCCCATTGATTAGTTACCAGTCCTGCTACTTCAGCCTCAGGCGGATGGTGAGTCCTTGGGTCACAGTGACTGAAAGGCAGAAAGCCATGAGGTGACCTTGCAGGAGCTCAAGAAAGAGGTGGGATCTGGCAATGAAACCAGCCAATGAAACCAGACTTGGATGATTTTGAGTTTGTAAGCTGCAGCACAGACCTGCTCTGTGCTGCAGGTCAAGGAGCAGGGAATGGCTCAATATGTCTTTTTCTCCTTGTCATTCCTAGCCCTCTACTCCAAAGCTATGATGCTCTGAGAGGCCAAGAAGTTGAGTCTACTGCTTTTGCAAATAGTGTTGTTTTTGCATACGAATACTCTTGAGTTTTGCCTTGGGAGGGTGGGAAGCTGTGGTGAAAGTGCTTTGACCTTCACAAGCTTTTAGCAACACAGTTTTTCCTCATTCCTTCATTGCCCGCGGTTTTTCCTCATTCCTTCGTTGACCTCAGTCTTTCCCAGATGAGTGGACATGTCCCAGGGCACAATTACAGATGGTCCGCAGAGAAGAAACCCAGTCAAAGAGAAAGCAAACTACCATGAATTTAGAAAAGAATATTCACAAAAAGTAAGCCAGTAAGCATTATTTAATGATAGCTTCCATTTCTTAAAGGGAACTAGCTTTTAGATGATTAAAAATCTAGCCATTTAAATATCCTGGTAGATATCTCCCTGCTTATTCAGGTGCTTAATTACTTTCTAAAATCTGGCCATCACAGCTTGCTTTCAATACAGTTTTTGGGGCAATTTTTTCCTGGGTTGAAACTGTCACTAGCCATTGTTTTTCTGTCACCTATAAGAGAAGGATATGTCCGCTGCTTATAATTGCCAGATAAACTTTCAGAAAGCGTAAGTAAAGATGAAGAAAAATAATGATATATGGATAAAACATGGCTACAATATTGCTGTTAATGTGAATGACCAAATGCCTGAAGCCAAAATGCAAGATGCCTGTTTTTTTCCTAGTGAGGCTCTGAAGCTGATACTCTATCGGTGTAGGAATGAAGCCAAGTAATATGACAAGTGAAATGTTGTGGTTCTGGGAATTTCTAGCAGGCTTATGGCTCACATGTGTATTTCATGTGAGAGCATGTCATGTGCCTGTCCTGGCTTATCTTGTATACAGCTGTTGAACAAAAGTATGTGGAAGAAAGCTTGCATGCAAATCTCTCTTCTATATGTGCCAAATAGAGGTGTTTTGTTTTCAGCCCAGGAGATGTTAATTATTGGGGCTGGGCAAGGAAGTACTTTCAGCAAAGGAGTTGCTCTGAGGAATGGCAGGTTTTCCTACTTAGAAAAATTAATTCTTAATATGTCTTTTGGTTCTAGAGTTTATAGGGCAATTTGTAGTGTATATTATCACTAAGTAGTGTAGAGCTGCTGTCAGAAAGCTAGATGCCAATGAAGAAAACAGCATCCTTTTCTAAGAGAAAAAGGCTAAAAGTTTTGTAAGGTGCATTGGAGTTTTGCTTTGCATCTGTCAGTTTGGTAGGGTAGTATTAAGAGGTAATAACAGTGTCATCACCGGAAGAAAAACAATTCAGCCTTTAATTGGTGTACACTCTTTTTAATTGTTGCAATGTGCTTTCATTACCTGACATTTAGCATACCAGTCATGATCACTGATATTCTATTCTCTACCTGTAAACTTGTTTTCTCCATCATCAACATTGCTCAGAAGTGAGTCACTGAAAACTGCAAAGACACATTCAGACACTGCAATTTATTCCTTACTTTGCTTATAAGGAATCTCTGATCCTTGATGTGATATAGATTATATATAGAATTGCAAATGTAGTATTCAAGAGACTGCCAGAGTTTCTGTGTCTGTGCAGCTTCAGACCATCAGTGTGGCCTGAACCCTTGAACTCTGAATAGTGAAAGCATGTCAGATGGAAATAAAGACCTAGACTTGTAATGAGGTAGTTTATAGGTCAAGCTTTTTTACTGATCATGCAAAAATGGTTAAAAAAAGATAGGAGTAAAACACTCTCAAAATGGGGATCATGGTTTTTCTTTGAGCTTCTGCGAAAGTCAGCAAGTACACGGAGATTGGAACTATTGCTGGTTCATGACTAGTTGATTTTAGGGAGAGCAGGTGATGTTTTGAAATCCCTTCAAAAACATCTGTGCTTACGCTGGCTTCAAATGGTGACAGAAGTGACAATAAGCTTTTTTTTTAATGGGAAGTTTGAGGAAGGAAGTCAGAAATAATGGATCGGGAAGAAAATACCCGTGGCTTTGATAGTTTGGTGACCATCCTTAAATAATAAATAATCCATCCTAATAATTCTGAGCTGTTATCCTAGTTAAAAACCAAGAGGGTTCTTCCTATATAGGTTGAACATTGAGAAGCTTTGTTTTCTCATGTTAAATTCTTCCGTGACTTCTCGCCTGCAAGGTTTTCCTGTTTTTTGAAGTCAAGACATAAACATCATTCAAGAGTGGCTCAGCAGTGCTGATCAGGGAGACTGATTAAGATGATGTTTCTCTCAGCCAACAAATATGACAGTCTGTTTTTATATGGAGTCAATTTTAAGAAGTCTTACTTAAGAAAACAGAAAGAAGAACCGAAGAGAAGTTTAGTCCGTGACATTTCCTTCCTTCTCCCCCTAAATTTGTACTATATAAATACTCCCTGAAATCATTGCTTGGAGTGACCTTGAATGGGTTTTCAGACTTTGATGAATTGCTTTCAAGTTTTATTTCAGAGGATTTTACACCATTCAAGAAAAAAGATATTCCGAGGGGATTCCCTAGGAAGATCACTCTGTCTTGTTATGGGATATGTTTCTTGTACTGTCACAAGATGAAATGAGGGGCTCCCCTGACAAATACAAAAGTTATGTGACAACCCATCTATTTTTAGATGATTTAAATCAGCGAAGAAGGAAAAACATTTGTTTCCAAGACTGTAATTTTCCAGATGACACCATTTTATTGCATGGTGCCATACCATGAGAAAGAGCATTCTTGTGGCTTTTGAACTGGAAATCCTGTAGGAATGCTATTTCTGGCATTTATTTGCTGTGAAGCCAGGCACACATGGAGAGCAGACAGACTGACCAGATACAGTTTGTGGTATTAAGGCATTTAGAAAAGTCCCTGCTGCACAGCCCTTTTCCAGCATACGAAGTGTTGAGTGAAGTTGAAAAATTATCAATGAAGATCAAATTTGAAATCCATGATCTGATCAGACAGCCAGACTTTCGTGCTATTAATGTATTCCTTCCTCTTGAAAAAATGCTGTTTTGAAAATTCAGCTTTTCTGTCTTCATGCATTGATGCTTTGTAAAATAATTCTTGGTAATGAACAAGATTTTGATACAAAGTCGGAGTGAAGGTTGAATGCACACTTTAATGAAAAACCACATGTGGTCACTCCGTTTTAACTGGGAAGACATTTTTATTAACCTGAGTACCATGTGTGAGCATGCAAAAAAAATGCTGATTGAAGAACGAACACAAGAGTAGACAGCTTAGGCCCATTCTTTGCTAAGCTTCGATGTGGGCAGTCATAGTGAATTCAGCAGAAATTTGCAGGAAAAGTTTTTGCATGGGTAAGTGCTTATGGGAGGTAACTATAGCTTAAGAATTTGTATCTTCAGATACTTTCTGTATTCAGTTAAATAGAGTAGTTTGGATTTTTCCTTTTTCAAAAAAAAAAGAAGCATGGTCTGAAATTTTTCTTGAATATAGTTGTGTCTCTCCACAGCCTCTCTCATAGGAACAGCACTAAAATGATAGTCTGCCTGAACGGAGCAAAAACCCTAATAAATATGGTGCATTCCTCTTTAAAAAGTATATTTATTTAGTAAGTTTAGAAACCACTCTGAGGTTAGGTTACAGCTATTGGGATTAGAGGGCGTCTCGTGGGCAGTTCAGACATCAAGCTATAGGTCCGTGGAGTGAAGCTGAGCTGTTTCTAGCCTGATGTCTGAATTATGAATTAGGTTCATTCTAATTCCAATGGGGTAAACCTCAGAGCAGTTTATATACTTATGGCTAAGTGCTCCTAAAATACAGGCTATTTATTTAAAACATACACGTAAAATGTAATCTCTAAAAAGATGTCCGGCCTAGTGATGCTGGAGCACAGCAACCCAGCTGAATAAAATCTGAATTCCAACTTTGGAGCCCTGCGGAAGGGGATGGCACAGCTGGCTTTATGCCACATGCTGATACTCCCAGCTAGGCCAGGTCCCCAGTTGGCTCAGGGTGAACTGAAACAGCCACAAGACTAAATTAATTTGCCTCAGCCCAAGGCACTTGACCCTTCCTCAGCCATGCCTGTCATGCCAAGGCCGGGAGAACCTTGGGTGGTGATGCCCTCCCTTGGCCATTCAAGAAAGTTCCTTAGGCCAAGAATACTCTGCAGGGTTCCTTTCTGTCGTTGGAGCTGTACAAAGAAGCCCAAATCTGCTTTTTAGTCTAGTTGGATATTTGGGGAGTAGAGTGGAGCTGGAGTGTTGGACAGAAAGCACAGGATTTATTAATAGCATCGGCAACTACTTCCATGTGGAGCCACCCTGGTCTCTGAGATCATTCTAGCAGCAGCGCCAGCTGGTGAACCTCTCACCTTAATCATATGTCTTTGACCCCTGCTGCTAGCAGTCAGGTAGCTGTGCCAAGCTGCAGTCGACAGCTGGCTTTTTCACAGGACGCTTCTGACTGGCTGCCTTTTGGGGAAGAACAGTCAGTGAGGGTTTCCGCAGGAGGCTAAGCCATCCCTTCCTCTCTTCATTTTGCTCAGGCTACCAGAGAATCTAAAGGAGAGACAGCATCTGATGTTATTTTCCTGGGATGGGAGTGGAACAGAAGCTACCTGTCATTTTAGGACAGCTGAGCTGGCTCCATCACTATACAAAAAAATGAGTCAGTTTACACTCTGGTTCTCCCTTCCCTCCTCTCCATCCTCCAGTAATTTCCATTCCAGGAAATAAATGGGACAAAATACCTCTCGAGAAATTACTTCTGCCTTGGCATTGAGTGAGGTTTAGAGAAATCTTCTGGAAACTGCCATTCCCAGGTTTGGTCAGAAGGTGAAGATCTGTTGCAGATGCAGAAGCAGCAGATGTGTAGTGGACAAAAAGGGCAGATTTCTTTGTGCACCGAAGAACTGCCATAGGGCAGAAGGGGTGTGTAATTAATTCATATGGGGCCAAAGATCACTTTATACAAATTTGCAAGAGCTGGCAAAACTAAATGTCACAAGCGAGCTAGTGGGAGTTAAAAACTGAAGGTGGACAAAACCCGCTGTTATAGTTTTCTGTTTTCAAAGAGACTAAATCTCGCCATTTTGCGTGGCAGTGTAGTGCTTACTCATAGTTCTTGCATGCCTGAGGCTGACCATGCGGCACTAAGTGTGCCTGAGTGCTATTGGAATAATCCCTCTCCCTCAGTTGCCTAAATCCATTCAGAGATGCTTGGGAGAAAATTCTTCATCTGGCATAACTGAATTTTTGGCTGGGCTCCACTCAGGAACAAGGAAGTGAAGTGCTTTCAGTGGCTTGTTGGGATATCAGCAAACTTGCCACATCATTGCTAAGCATGAAGGTAACTCTAATGAAGGGTTTTGGAGAGTGAGATAAAAACAATGAAAGAACTGAATAGTGGATCTCCATCTAGCCCTGCTGTTCTCCTTTGTTCCGCGATTCTATCATTCCCCTCTGGGCATTGTCAAATGTGTCTGTATTATCACCAACCTTTCCCTGGGCTGCGGTGTTCAACTAGGTGGGCAGTAATAGCAAGGGAACACTAAAGCCTTTTTTTCAGATGCACTCGAAATGCAGGAGAAAGGTCACATCTAGAACTGCTTGACTTTTTGCGTGCTTTCCACCAAGAGTGTCTAGGCAGTAAGATTTGGTCAGATGAATGTATCGTCTTGTTTCACTTTGTTTTGATAGGCTACTCATCTGACCTCAGACCTATCTGGATTAACATCTGGGTTACTTCAGAAGAGGTAGACCAGGTAGGTCCTCAAGGTATGATGGCACTACAGAACAGGCACGACGGCTTGGTAAGGGCTCAAATATTGTGCCTGCAATGTGTTAGAACCAGCTGCATGCCTGGAAGGTTATTTTCTTCGCTGATGACCAGTATGTATGGCCAGAGGAAAAATTCTCCAGGGAAATGTCATAGGAGAATATGCATCAGTCAGTAAAAGTAGAATGAAAGAAAAAAAAAATCCTGTTGTAACAGATTAAGTACCTATCAAGTGACAACAGCAGTTTATTTTCCTTGAGAAAAAGTAATGGATATACTTAGACATAATCCTACCCTCAAGTGTTTTAATTCTAATGGCACTTCTTATTAAGGAGAGTCGCCAAAGTGGAAAAGTACACACTCTAATGGAAACAATGTCATAAGTTGACAGCATTTCTACAAGGTAGGTTGACACCTAAATTAGCTGAGAAGGCTTGAAACAAGATGGAAAAAAACTAAAATTAAAAGGAAAGAAAATGATTTGCTATGAGTCAGTGTTTTTATTATTTGATGAGTGTTTTGCAGTCTCTGTTTTCACAGCCAATTAAGATACAAAGGGTAAGAGGATTAGGTCTTGTTTGTTTTATTCTACCTTCCTGGTCTGTTGACTGCCTAATCAAGAAAGCTCCAGGCCCAGGTGGGAGTTCATACCCACTTGTGATTTCTCTTTGACTCCATGTTTTACTTGAAAATGTACTTTGTTAAATGCCTAATTCATGCTATACCTTTGAAACAAAAAAGACAAATGCAATGGATTCAAGCTTCCATGTCTCTTGGCCTCTTGTTGTTGATATTTTAGGCACTGCTTACCTGTACAGGACAGAGAATATGGCAATATACTTGTTTATTCTGTGCAGATGACCAAAATCACTTCTCTATGCCAATATATGGAATGCTGATATGACCAGATCTGCTTATGTATCTCCTTAATTTTATTTGTAAGGAGATAAATTTTTTCTAATCAAATATTTTCAGGTTATTAAAACCACCCAGCAGGCTAATGAAACATACAGTGTGTTTCTGTGTGATTCCCAGTATATTTTCTCAACCTAAGCAAAATCAAAGTTGTGTAACTCCTGGAGCACCTGAGGGGAAAAAAAAATAAATCCATTCTTTAAAGAGGCACAGTTCCTTTTGTGCTCTCTTCTTGTTCCTGGTGGAGAAAGCACTACTTTTGCACTAGCCCACATTATCAGCAGATTACTTTGCAACCCTCCATGCAGAATATGGCATGCCATAAAGAAAGCTATTTATGTGCAGACTGAATGTTTGGTTCATCATAAGTCAGTTACGCTATGTTATATTTCAAGCCTATGGATTTAATAAAACAAGAGACTTCAAGATTTGAGATCATTCTGGAAAGCTCAGCTTAAGTCCCTGAAATGTAATTTTCCCTCTCTACTCATATGAGAGTTTCTTTGCCTGTGTTATACAGTTCAAGATGTAGGATTTGATTCTCTGTCTTTGAGGAAGGGGGAGGCAGTCATATGGAAGAACTAGAGAAGGACATTCACACATACACAAAAAAATAACCCCCAAAAAAGGCATTACCATGACTATGTTGATTGGAATTAAGTTCTTTCAGGTTCTTTCATGACATTCAGACTTTCAGTCTCCTCTATTTAAGAACTTAACATGACAGGTAGACCAAGATGGTATAGTTTTGGGGTGATGAATCTAAAATTGAAACCACCTCTATAAGAAATAACAAAAAACCTCTCTAGTATCTCTGTCAGCATGTCTAATGTTTTGAGACAGTCCGGAAGACATTTCATAAAACAAGCTTCCATGGCTCATTGCTTTAGGTTGATTACTCATATTTTCCCTTTGTAGCAATGTTTTTCTAAATGCATTTCATTCAACACAGTGTTTCTCTGGCAACAAATGGCAGCTCATTGTTGAATAGCTAGCATTGCTTTGATGATTTTATTACTTCAGTGCCCATTTGCATAGCAGAATCCTCTACAGAACTAACACAGCCAGTTCCTCATGTCATAATTTTCAGAAGTTTGAGCTTTAAAAGTGCACAGCTTTCAACAGCAGAAAGATGAGTGCTTCACCCCATGAAAGTGTTTGAGGTTCAAGAAATGTTCTTTACTTGTATAGTGGCAAGGCCAAGGAAAACTAAAAGACCTTGTGAAATGTTTTCACACACATGTGCAAGGATACCTTGGGACAGTTAAGGGCTGTCTACTTAGGGCACTTGTGTGGGTTGGCGGAGAATGACTTAGCAGAGGTTTAAATCCAGTTTTTTATATCCCAGCTGACAGCCCCAATCAGTAGGCCATCATCTACACTGCAGTTATTTGGTCAGCCTCTTGTGTGTGTCTCTCCTGCCTCGTATCAATGTGGTCCTTGGTTTTCCTCCTTCCAGGCAGTCTGATCTCTGACACATGGTAAGAGGATTTCCATGTTAATTTTTTTGCACAAAGAAAATGTAAGTTCTACCAAGCTTTAAAATGGAGTAATTTTAATCTTTTTCAGGCTCCCCCCAGATCCTGACTATACAGTGACTGGCTAGGCCTAACACTCCACCCGAGTTCTTTGTTCTGTTTTACTGAGACTTAGATAGTTACAGTTTATTTTGGATGACTGCTGGCTATGAGTCTATTGGAAGATCTATAACTTAATCTTTCTGTCATCTCAGATCAGTCCCACTTATTTAAATAAGTATTTTTTCAATGAAACAAGGCTTTGCCCTATATTCCAGGTGAGCGTCAAATTACTGAAACTAAACTTTGCAGAAAATTTTATTAAAATTTAGAGGTGATTTCATGATACAAAGTTGTTCTAAATTAACATGTTCATATTAAGAATTCTGATTTTATGGAACTAGTATTTCGGGCATTAAAATGTATGGTAAAAAGCATACTAATGAATGTTTGTGTTTTTCTGCAGACTCATGCAAGGTGAACATCCTAACTCAAGCAAAGAAGGAGCAAGAGTTGTTGTACTGAGGAATTTCACATGCTGGTTCTAAGTTTTTTAACTACCATTGCAATGCTCCTTCTTAGTCAAATATGTACAGCTATACTGACTATTGTGTGAGCTGATTTGCCTCTGAAAGAAAAGTGCACTTATGATAGTATCCTAACTTGTTTTTGATAGACGGAATAAACTTTTGGATTTCAGCTGTTAATTTAAGTAAGGATTCTTCCAATATATCACTGTGCTCCCACTAAACTAAGTTATAAAATTTATCTGGGAACAAGGGTAGGCCACTTCAGAAAGCAAGGCCGCGTGTTCCTTGTCATTTCTCGCATCCATCTAAGATGTCTGGAACCTCAGCACTTACCTCCTTAGTTTAAGGACATCCTTGCCATTAGAAGCTCTGTGTTACCTGACCAGCTCTCCTTCTACTAGGATGGGAGCTGACTGGGTTGTAATTAACTGGACACTTCCATTTATCTCTTCATGCCGGATCAACACAGTAAAATCAATGTGTTTAAAGCACTTGAAAGGCAGTAAACTTTAAAGTGGCATCTAATTGACCTGTGGAATTTGTTGCTGTGGGACATGGAGGCAAACAGGTTGAGAGTCAGGATAGGATTAAGCACTCGAATAGGAATAATACCTGCAGTTAGCTTGTGAGGTTAAAGTATTATGAGGTTTATCAGTTCTTTTGCTTCTGGGCATAAACTGCCATCTCAGCTTGTGAAAGAACTCGTTTCTGCTCTCACTTATTGCCCCAAGCCTTTTGTGGGATGCTTTCTCAGGGTGTGGGGGACCCAAATAAGTTGGTGCTGGAGGGGAGGACAGCAAACCAGAACAGTCAGGTCAATAGCCCTCCTGTGGCACAGGGGCTGCTGCACTGGTTTTGATCCCCCCCGCCCCAGCTTCTCCGCCCTACTTCTGAGGGATTCCACAGCCCATGTGGGAGGCAAGCAGCACAGCCAGTGGGCTGCCTTATATTAAATCTCGTTCACAGAAAATTGTCAAGGCTGGGAAGTGATTTATCATCCAGTCACTGCACGTCCACTTTTCCATACAAAATAGAAGCCCTTCATTATGTATGCGTGCCTTCTGACACATGAATATATTAAAAGGAATTAAATCCTCTTGCCATTTGGTCTGAGATCACACATTCTCTTTTTGTCTTTTTGGTAAAGAAAAGCTAGGAGAAGATGGTTTGAACATTCCTGCCTTTTTAAAACTTTCTCCGTAACATCTCTTCACAGACAGAGATTATACATATGCGTGTTATGGCTAGAAGTAAATGCACAGGCATTAACTACAGCAGCAGGTGTTTGGGGGATTGCTCACCTCTAGGATATTTGCAAACACCATTTAAACAATTAGCTGTTTGCCCTCAAGGACTGGGGTTTATAAAATGGAACACTCTACAGCAAGGGTGGTTCTGACTGGAAATAGCAGCAGTTAGATGAGGGGTTTTGTTCTCAGACTTGAAGATTAAGATTAAAACTTTAAATGCCTGGTTGTACCGAAGTGGAACTTTGGATTTAGACTGCGAAACTATGTTTAGGCTGCAGGAGAGAAGAGAGACAGTATTGTTGGTAAAGATGTTACATTAGAAAACAGGGTTAAGAGAGACTCCTTCAGGCAGAGATACGGTGTCCTCAGATAGGCTCACAGGAGCATCTGCTGGTCTTATCTCACAGAGTTTAAAAAAAAAGGCAGAACATTCTGACTGCCTTGAATGTAACCAAGTGTTACTAAGAGGTCTAGCTGAACCCAAACAAAAGCAAGAGATGTTTTTCCTCCAGTTGGCTTCAAGGAGCCAGTCAAAGTGCTAGAAATGCTTATCTCTAAGACCAGGATAAAGGGCTGGGGAACACAATTTAAACACTGCTTTTATTTCCACACTGCTGCAAATTTCTATACTCCATTCACAGCTTTATTCTTAAGGAGGGCAAGGTGTGGGAGATGCCATGAAATGCGCTGTATCTCCCTATTGCTAGGTGAACTACAGGATTCTTGGGTACAGGTAGCTGGACAAGCACTAGTTATCTGCATGACAACTACTATCTGGAAATTCAATATATGGATCTACTGACCTTACCAATCCCTTGAGGGACTATCCCTTTAAGATTCTGTGTGCTGAGGTGAGATGAGCAATGGGATGGAGCACTACTAGATTACTAAAGTACAGTAATTCCTTCATGTTACAAGCTCTGCTGCCAAGCTACAGTGGTCAGGGCCTTGACTGCACCAAAAGCTCTTAGTTGCCCTGAGCAATGTTACCAAGGGCCTCCATCCATGCAGACCATGCCCAGTGGTCCACAAGTTCCATTAGGCTCAGTCTTAGTTGCCCCACAAGTGCCTGAAGGATGTTGCGGATGTGCCTGTCTCTTGCTGTCCTGAGTTGCTGATTGGATTTCTAGGATGGACACCCAGCTTGTGTTGTAGCCCTGTTTCTGATCCTGTCTGTGGTCTGAGCTACATCGTTGGTAGTCTTGTCTCTGGTTCTGTCTCCTCCTATCTTGACTCGATGACTTGATTTCCTGGATAGACCCCAGACTGTGTAGGTAGCCTTGTCTCCAGCTCTGTCTCCAGCTCTGTCTCCAGAGACTGTTGTGTTATGCAGTAAACATAGAATAGTCCAAAGTACATTTGCCATTGCGCTGTAGCTGTGAGGATACTACCTGGCATAGTCCGAGTCCGAGAGGAAGGGAGAGAGAATTGCAGCTGTGGTGATGTGCTGGTTAATGTACTGTAGACTAATTTACTCGTTGTGAACCACCCAATGGCATCTAGCTTCGTCGTGCTTATTCCTCTAGTTCAGACATGTAGCTAAACAATGTCCTGATTCTAGTTCTGTGCCAGAAGGGCAGCTTATAAACCCTTCTCAGACAACGTACAACCTCCTTCTTCCTTCCTGTGAAACCTCCTGGGGCTTAGCATGTGCGGGGGTGGTGGAAAAAGGGAGGGAGAAGAGGAGGAAGGGTGAGAGGAGCAAATATCCATTGCCAGCCATTCCCGATGGAGAAAAAGGCTGTGATAGTAAATGATGCATTTTATGGCGGAGCGGAAATGCCTTCATCCCATGAGCTGTGGCTGCTTATGAGCTCCTTGGCCAGGTTTCTGGCTACCTGAGAAGGAGGGGGTAGGTCCCTGACTGTATTCAGCCAGATGAGAAGTCTGCAAGTTGGGAGGTGTTGTCCCTGGTGGATGTAAAATACTTACAGGTGCTTCCTGCTGCCTGGCTCCAGCTCTTATGTCGGGAGGCAGGAGAGCTGTGAGCAGATGATGTAGTTGTGTCTGGAAGTTCTCAGGTGGCAGATCACCCCTTAGAGACTCTCACAGCAAGTGTGGATCAGCACAGTGAGTTGAGTCCGTAGCTGTAGAAGATTGGGAACAATAACAGGCTGTACTTTTCTTACCTGGAAAAAAAGGACTCAGGCAAGGAATGGTTTCAAATTTTTGTTTGTGGAATTTCTTGCTGTTGTCCTTTCATGTTATCTGAAATGCACTTTGAGCCTTGTCTTGGAATTAAGCTTTTTGACACACATTTGGAGGCGTGCCCAAGGGATGGTCTAAAAGCTCTACAGGAGAGATTTATGTCATGATAGCTCTTATGAAGTCTGAAGAAAAGAGGCTTATACCAGGTCTAGCAAAACTTGCAAGCAGAACCCTAACCCTTTTGCAAGGAAGCCATCAGGGCATTTTTTTCTCAGTTTTCTTCGTCATTCTATTTATAGTCTGCTCTAGTTTGATTTTTCTTGGCCATCAGACAAGTAAGCAAGTCTTTTCTCTGCTGATCTTAAGGTGGAGTTTGTTTATATGTATACAAGATCTGTAATTACATAGCAGTGTGATTCCCCACAAAACACCCCCTAGCCTCCACTCCTCAAATTCAAGTAGGACTTTTTTCTGCAAGGCCAAACACACTTTCAGAGTTTCTAGACAAAGCTATTTTGTGTATATGTGACTTTCGTCCTGTCTCAACCCTTCCCTCACAAAAAAAAAAAAAAAAAAAAAAAAGAGTGAAAAAAAAAAAGAAGACAGGGCAGCTGGGAAATCTTTGACTAAAGGGCAGATCACATTTCAAAACATTGTGATCTAAAAATAACAGTTATGATTTCCCCTTCCCTCTCTTTCTCACCCCTTTCCCCTTATTCTCAATGTAATTAATTTTCTCTTAAGAAAATTGGCATCCTGGGAATATATGAACCATGTAACACTTCAGTGAGATATTGATTTTATTTGCAGTGTGCAGTCATGATTTAAAAAACCGGGAACTGGGATGAAAGCTAGCCTGAGACTATTGTGACTCGTGCAACTTGGTGTAATACTGCACGTACATGCACACGCATGTGTGTGTGGTAACAGGAGTAATTAGGCTAGAATTCTTGTCCATTACATTTTATGTCAGGAATCAGGTCTTTTTATGGATTTCACATTAATTATTACGTATTTTGGGTTTGTGGACTTCTATCTCTCAAAGGACAGTTCCTACAGAATTTTGTGGGTCTACCCTTCTTGTAGAGGTTTTCAGTTGTGTGGATTAGATCGAAGGGTTTGGGTTGTTGGTTTGCTTTTTTTTTTGTTGGTCTTTTTTTTTTTTTTTTGCTTTCATTGGTGTTTTCAAAAGCAAAGAAGAATTTTGCACCTTTTTGAGTGCCACTCTGCTGCAGGTAAAGAATGTAACAGCTTGTGAGAGTGCAGCTAGAGCCAATAATAATTTGACTGACATGTTTTGGCACTGAAATGCCTATTAAAACTCACTCTGTCCTTTCAAGATGGAGTTTTTAATGCTGGGCACTTGTTTGAGCTGAAAATTCACCCTCTTTATAGATCCAAAGAGCCTATATCCATGCTTATTTCAGGGTTTAGGCTGAAGAAAGATTCTCAGAAAGATCTAATATTTCTATTGATGATAGAATAAATCCTTCAGTGTCACAAAGTTTCCAAGCCATGGAAGTTTCCAAGCCCAGTACGTACTGCAAACATGTTTCCATATGTAACACACCGTACTTTTCCATACAGGATCCCAAAGATTCCTTGGAAAACCGCAGAGGACAGTCTGTGATAACGTGGTAGCACTTTTAGGAAAAAACATATTTACTTTTGAGAATTTATAGGAAATATAGCAATTCTCAGTAGGGGTTAACTGTGGATCCTAGGGATAACAAAGTTCATCACGGGAACAAATGTCTTCAGATATTTGATGGGCACAATGTCAATGGCAAATAAGCCAGCTCTACTCGGAAAAGTTTGACAATATGTGTACTCCTGTTTCACAGACAGACAACTTCTTTGATTTTTCTGTGAGATATGCACGCTTTTAAAGCCAGTTGCAAAGTAAAATCACTGATATTCTTTCCATGGATTTGAGAGAGTTCCAGTAGGTGGGAGGTTAGCTCTCCTACCTACACTGCCAGTAACCAGAAGAGGTTTTTTAAAGAGCTGTTTATTACATGGTATGGTAGAACAAAATTTTTCAATACAACCTCCTGTCTCCTGCAGCTTGTAGTGCTAACACAGGTTTGTGGTGCCTGCTGGAGTCTGCCTGGATTTTAAGGCAGAATTTTAAAAACGCTGTCTGTTTCCCTCTTTCACACAATGCAATAAAAGCTTGCATTAACGTTTAGAAAATTCTGCATGTGTGAGAGACCATGACATTTGTTTGACCCAGACTCCTGCGTTGACTTTCTGCAGAATTGAAGATACTTTTGTCCCAGAAGGTACTGTACATGTGTAGGCGAATGTCTATGCGTAGGCACAGGTATTATAAAAAGATTGATATCACAAGTGTTCTTACTGCTTTCATTATCTGTTCCTTGGCTATAGCTTTTTACCTGTAATTGAACATTGTCATCATCTTAACAGTGAATCTTAATGTTTCTACAAGTGCTGTCCAGACCAATATCAAGAAGGATGAGTAAATCCATTTAATCCTGCACCACCACTGTGCTTTTTTTTCAGAATTCAGAAACAGGTAGCAATTTGGGGTGAGATCTTGCCATCCTTCATTGCTCCCTACTACAGAGATGAAACGTCACTGTGGTGACCAGTCAGATCCTTGCAGAGCTCCAGAAAATTGGCGCCTCTCTCACAACTGTGCATCAACTTTTATTCCTTTCTTTGCTGAGAAGTCAAATGAAATTATTTAGGAAAGTCCAGTTTTAGTATTTGTTTTAGTGGCATCCTTGTACAGACAAGGATGATAGGTGTCGCCTGAGGCTGACTCAAGGGGGTGATAACTGCCCCCAGCAGCACCTGTAGAAGGACCCAGGGAAACTGAGTGCCTGGGATCAAGTAGTACAACGGCTGCTACTGCTATCAAAATCCCACATACATGGGGGCTTCTCATTGATTCTCTGTGGAGCCTACTGAAGGCTTTGCTTCCCATGATGGGAGGTGCTGTTGGGGTGGCTGTAACTCTGAATCATAAACGGTCAGGCATAAAAGACAGCACAGACAAACCTCTTTGAATAAGGAACCTAGATTTTCTACAGTCCCCCAATTTGTCAAAACCCACGTTTATGGAGCAGAGAAGAGCTATTGTTCTCCCACGGCAGCCCACGGGAGCAGCAGTAGCCAAATACGAGCTACCTCACTGCTCTGCAATTTGCAGTGCTGTAGAATATCTGCATAAAGAACAGTGAAACAGTCTTTGTGATCTCCAAGAATTTGATTAATCTTTCGCGTAGTTTTAGTTCTAGTTGCACTCTGACTTTTCTGCGCGTTTGTGCCACAAGCAAAAATCATTTTTTCCTAAAGCAGTAATAACTTCTGAAATTCATTGCACCCAGAAAAGTCTCCCTTGAGGAAAATATTATCTTGCTTTTCCTTTCCATCACACAATTTAACAAAGATTTGCAAACAAGTATGTATACCGTATACTGTACAGATTTATTTGGATTAGAAATCTTGCTTGTGAGGCATGTAGTTTTTAAAATACTTCCTTGAATGAGAAAAAAGTACATTTATGTAAGGAAAGGCAGAAAATGTCATATGACGGAAGTTAGGCTGAATTATGAAAAAATGTTTTAAGATGCCACAGATAATGTGAAGCTTATGATTTCTTTCAAAGAAGTCAGGCCGTATTCCTCCTAAAACAACCTGAGCGTCAGTCTGTTTTGTCCTTCTGGAGGTCTGTGGGGTCTCAGATGTTCTAACTTATCCCACACTGTGATTATAACTTCCTACCGATACTCCTTTGACAGTTTCATAGGGTAGGTGAGACTATATCCTGATGTGTGTTTTCAGGAAAGGAGCTAGAAACCTATTAGCATAATGCTGTCCCACTGCATTTCCACAGCATGACCACTTTTTTCCATTGGAGGTTGTTCCATGGTTGTCTTGGGAACCATCTCTGAGGTTTCATCGGTGTAAATGAGGGCAAAACTTGGGCTTTGTCATGCATGAAACTCCAGTTACCTCTTAATTAACTTTACCACAAAGAGAGTAGAAGCTGTGTGAGTCTTCAGTCAGCAACGGTGTGAGAACTAAATCTCCCTTGCTTCAAGCATGGAAGGGTGAGATGATCCTGGTGTACCATATCTGAACTGGTCGCACTGGGCTCCATTTAGAGTCAGGATCAAGTCAGTATAATTAGTGGTGCCTAGAGTATAATCTATCCCATCCAAAGTTTGACAACTAAAATTATATTGGCTTAGTAAGATTTAGAATAGAATAGAATAGAAATGGAATGGAATGGAATGGAATATTTCAGTTGGAAGAGACCTACAAATATCATCTAGTCCAACTGAATGGGTTTCTAAAAGTGCCACTTTCTCTTCACTATTTATCAAGGGAGCTCAGAATGACACATTTGGCTACAGAATGAAATCTACTCTGTAAAGACTGAAAACAAAGGGAGGTGAGCCCCACCTAAACTCTACTGCCATCGGTAGGCACAGTGAATGTGAATTGCAAAAATCAGCTTCTGTGTCTCTCCCTAACATAAAGCATATGCTAGCAAAAATAGAGTCGATAGCATTTATTGTGACAGCTGATCCTGATGATTTGAATTCCGTTATATAGATGACTCATCTACAATTTGTTTTTAGATTGTCCATATTACGTGTACTTAAAGTCCTTTGGGGATTTTAATTCTGCATGTCACCTGTGACAAGTAAAAGAGTAGGCATGGTGAGCATACGGAGGCAAAAAGGAAACCTGAAAGTTTCCCAGGCTTTGTGAATCAGAGTCAGATGCCCTAAGAAACCAGGTGACACAGATACATAAACTCTTTTGTGGTGTCAGGGATCTGTTTTCTAAAGCAGCAGTAGGAATATGCAGGTGGCATTTCTAGCTCTGCTGCTGAGAGAGAAGCAGCTACAGAGTGAGCCTGTCAGGATCACTCTGCCTTCCTGAGAAGAGAGAGGGAAAGAACACATGTGCTTTCTGATGGGATCAGGTGGTGGAGGAAGACTCCCTCAAGACACCCCAATTTTAGGATCAGAAATCCGTAATGAAACTCACCAGATGACAGCCAGCGTGCAAACCTTTATCTTTGCTTAAACACCTGTTGGTTATTGAGACATGAACTATATCCTGGGTGCTGAGTTCTCCTCATTATTATTTTGTGGTTTCAAAAATTTCACCTTTCCTGCAGCAGTGTGTGCCGGAGGCTGGAGCACATCTCTTCACTGTCTCTCCAGAGACGTACCTCTCTTTAGGAAAAAAAAAAAAAAAAAGAAAAAAAAAAAAGAAAAACACTGAACCTTCTTTCTTCCACACTAAAAGACCTTTGTCCCAAACCACACATGTAGATTTTAAACAGAAAATAATATGAAAGCACAGTGCTTCCTTTATAGCAGACCTTATGTGCCTTATGCAGCTTTCTGAGTTCCTGTGTCCATGGATTTATGATGTGCTCTACACTTTCCACATTCTCAGTGTTGTTTTCCCACATTTGAAGGAGAAATGATCAAGAGATTTGTGCTGGAGTGAAATTTATTCTGTCTTAAGCTGTGTAAAGGTTCCAAATTCACCACAGCATGGAAAATAGAAATGCTGTAAGCATCTTGGGCCCTTCCCAGGCATGCAGACACCGTGCCTTCTGTAGAAATGAACATTACATTCTTGTAATTACTGTTCTTGTCAGAAATGCTTTTGCCTCTAATAGATCAGGTAAATATGAACTGAGCATATGCTATAATGCCCAGGGGGTCATTTCTGTATGGGAAAATAGCCCCCATCCCAATGAAAAGTTGCTCTCCTCGGCAAAGGGGAGAGGCTGAGTGGCCTTTTTGGTCATTTAGAGTGAATTGCAGGGGTGGACCATCAGCAATCCAAGGGAATCCTTTGTTTTGGGGTAGAAGAGCTGTAATTTAATATTTTTAAAAAATGTTTTAGGACCGTGGTAAACAGGGTCACACTGTCCAGTTTCCTCTGTGTGTGCTAGAAATCTGTGGGTGACCATCAAGGCTCAGGTGCTGGAGACACCCTGGTAAGGCCCCCGCTTCCACAGCAATTCCTAATAGCAGCTGTGCCCGACTTGCCTCCATACTGCTTAGCAAGGAACCACCTCGTTACCTCCTCAGTAACCTCGAGTATTCCTTGGAAATGCTGATCATTACAGCTGTGGTCCTGTCCCCCCTCTTGAGGAATACTCTAATTCTGCTGAGTGGTTTGCCAACTGCCCTTTCCATGGAACAAACCAAAAAAAAAAAAAACCAAGCGAAAGTAAAAAAATTAATTTCTTCTTACTCCAAGATTAACAAAACAGACACACAGAAATAAACAAAACCACATTTACAATTACCCTTTCCTTAGATCACCTATTAACCAGCTAGCCAGCTCTCAAGACACTTATGTAGCTAGGATCAATCCTTACTCAAGATTCCTGGGAATTACTTACATAGAAAGGAATTGAGACTCGATGAAGAACTTCTCCTTATATATCTATTTGGTCTTTGAGCAAGTAGCTCCAGCTTAAAAAGCCTTTTGTAATTCATAACTTAATTAGGATGCCAATTTTTAACAGGGCTATTAAAAGATTATTGACCTCCCCTGCCTAATTTTGGAAACATCAATGTCTCTTTGGCATGGCTAGGTAGATCTATTTTCTGATCGGAGAATAAGCATAACTTGTTAATGACTGTGCTAGTGCTTAACAGGCTACAGATCTATTTATAGTAATGAAGGAAATCTTCCTGCCTGGAATTGTTGAAAATACACTAGTGTTCAAACATTTGTATGTGAACAGTGTACACAAAAGCCTATAATTTAAAGAAACATATAAATTGATAGTCATACCTCATTCTCTTTTCTGTGTTTCCATAATATGCGTAATTCATGATTATCTCTCCAATCTGGTCAGAACGTGACAGTAATCAATCAAATCTGAGGTGAGAACTGCTCTGGGGAATAAACATGTCTACTTTGGCTTGGAGGGATATTGTGATTTGCAGCCTAATATTTTCCCCATTCCGTTCCATTCTGTTTCCTTTTTGTTATTCTACCGGGATTTTTATACTACAGTTTCTGGCAGCTGCAGTGAAGAGCATTCAGTTTAATATGATCTAAGTAGATTGCAGGCAAGTGCTAGGTAAGTGTCTCAGTGGCTACGTACTCCATGGTCAAAGATTAAGTTCCCTTGGTCTACCCAGCAGCAGAACTATGCAGGATAAAATAAGCGCCTGAGTGTAGTGGAGCCTGATGATATCAAATATTCATTTTTTTTATTATTGTTTTTATTCTAACACATATTAAAGCTAAAAAACTATTGACATACTGAAGAAACACTTATTCAAAATTTGGGTTTATTTTGTCAGCTGGTGATCACGTTAGCTGATAAATATTTCTTACTGTGTCTCACTGCACCCTAAAGTTTTCCTAAAATGAAGACAAAGCCTGAAAAATCAGACTATCCAAAGACAAAGCCTGAAAAACATCAGGCTGTCACAGAGTGCCAGCCCAAGGCCTCTACAACCCATTTATATCCCACTTAAGCACCAGGCTTCCAAATCTAACCTTAATGGAAGAACTCACAGTGTCAAAGGAAAAAGCATCACTCTTGTGAACCTTAGTTGCTTTGATCCTTGCTAAGCAACGAGCTGTGCCAGGCTGAGCTCAAATTGTCAGTCAATGCGGGCTCTACTCTATTGCTCTCCAGCTGAGCAGTGGTATATTTCTCGCTCCTGATTTCTTGCTTCCGAGGCCAGCAGAAGCTGCAGAGACAGCACATTTGTCTCCCTCCGGAAGGATGTTAGTGCTTTGCTTGGTTCGAATCTCTCACCTCACCCTCTAGCCAATGAAGAGTCATCATGGGCAGACTCTGAAGGGAATTTTCTCGAGGTCTTCTTGAAGTAAAGATGATGCCAGTGATCTGGCAAAGAGGCATAGTCATGCCTCAGAAACCAACATGGCTCTACCACACCTACCCACAAATAATAATAATAATATGAATGGGAAAATTAGGGTTGGAAATTAGTGCAATGCTATGACCACAAGGACAGCACAAAAGAGAGCCAGAGAAACTGGCATGGAAACAGAATGTGCTGGGATCTGCGCAGAAGGAAGAGAGACCTTGGAACAAGTCAAGGGTTAGATCAACTTGAAAAAAAATGTGCTGCATTATCAGTTATTCTAGTCCCTTGCAGTAGATGGCACTGTGGAATTCCCATGGGCCACTATGGTTTATGAGACTGAAGCAGAAGTAATTTAAAATTTTTCTTTTCCTCTTCAAGGGATGTGATCAAGGACATTAAAAGTAAATTTAACCTAATAAGAGTTGATAGAGAATAATATAGAAAATAGGTACTTTAACTAAAAAAACCCAACACACAACCCCCCAAAAAATTAAAGGGTAGTAGCCTTAAAACCAGAAACTGAATGGGAAGCAGGTTTTTTTGTCTATCATATATGCACAAAAGACACTTTATGGGTCCCAGCAGTTTGTATATGGAACAGAAAATGAATATATTGTAATTCAGATCAAAACACAAATAGATTCAGAAAGCAGCACTAAAAAATAAGATCTTTTCTTTATTTTGACTAACGATTTTTGAACCGCAGGAGCCGGCAGCTAGGCAAAACTACGCCATAACGGATTTCCAACTCTGTCACAACACTGCAATCTGGATGCTGTGGGGTTCTGGAGCCCAAGGAAACATCATCTGCAAGACAGTAGACCTTTCCAAAGTCTAGTATGAAAAGTACCGTTTGAGAACTAAGTCAGAGCTGGCAGAACTACCTGTTGGTGTAAGACCCCACTTTTAGTGGACTTTGAATTTATTGAATTGCAACGATTTCAATGGGCAACTTCCACACCACAGGTCTGGCTCAATGCACATGATTATTTCTGAGTTTTGTTGTATCCGCAGTGACTAGTAGATACAGGGAATAAGGAAGCTGTGTGAGATTGGCTTTTTCATAATACCCAACGCCCTACCGAGTACCTTATTTTGGTATGTCATTGCAATAATTCCCCTTATAAATGTTCCCTTGTATGCATGAATGCTATAATTGTGCATGCAAATCAAGGACACGTAATTGCCCTGGCATTTTCAAAAACTAAGGTTCAGTTCAGAATTTTAATTTGCTTAGTGTAATCAATCTGTTTTTAAAGGCCTATACAACAGATTTCCTACAACGTCCATAAGAATCTTTTCTGTAGCTTGATTTTTTCATTGCCATGATTTTTTCCTTATTTGTGTTTATGAAAATAAAATTTAAACTTAAAAAATAATACCTTACTTTGTTTCTAACTGGTTTGACATCAGAGTTGTTATGTTTGCTGGTGGAGAACATTATCTCTACCCCAAGGAACTTGGCATGTCAGAGCAGACATGACACTTTTATGTACAGATGCACATGCACAGGATTCCACTTCTGACAAAATGGGAGAGCTTTACAAAGAAGATACAGGGCCTTTTTTATCAGTGTTATGATAAATGAATGAATTATTGTGGTAAGGCCTTTCAGAGTTGGAGTTTTCAAAAGTGTACAGTTGATCAAACATATGCCAGCTCCTGCTATTTTGTTTATAGCGCAGAAGGTAAAGGAGGAACAACAGGTCCTAAGACTTTTGACTGGATCAATTAATCCATCATCTTTGAAAGGTTCTGGAGAACAGGCGAGGTGCCTGAGGACTGGAGGAAAGCCAGTGTCACTCCAGTCTTCAAAAATGGCAAGAAGGAGGAGCTGGGGAACTACAGGCCGGTCAGCCTCACCTCCATCCCTGGAAAGATGATGGAACAGCTCATTCTGAGCGTCATCTCTAAGCATGTGGAGGAAAAGAAAGCTATCAGAAGTACTCAACATGGATTCACCAAGGGGAAATCATGTCTGACTAATCTGATAGCCTTCTATAATGACATGACTGGATGGATAGATGAGGGGAGGGCAGTGGATGTTGTCCACCTTGACTTCAGCAAGTTGTTCAACATGGTCTCTCACAGCATCCTCATAGGGAAGCTTAGGAAGAGTGGGTTAGATGAATGGACAGTGGGGTGGATAGATAACTGGTTGAAAGACAGAGCTCAGAGGGTCGTGATTAGGGGCACAGAGTCTAGTTGGAGGCAAGTGATGAGTGGTGTTCCCCAGGGGTCAGTACAGGGCCCAGTCCTCTTCAATATATGCATCAATGACCTGGATGAGGGGATAGAGTGCACCCTCAGCAAGTTTGCTGATGACACAAAGCTGGGAGGGGTGGCTGACACACCGGAAGGCTGTGCCGCCATGCAGAGAGACCTGGACAGGCTGGAGATCTGGGCAAAGAGGAACCTTATGAAATTCAAGAAGGGCAAGTGTAGGGTGCTGCAGCTGGGGAGGAATAACCCCATGCACCAGTGCAGGTTGGGGGCTGACCTGCTGGAGAGCAGCTCTGTGGAAAGAGACCTGGGAGTCCTGGTGGACAACAGGATGACCATGAGCCAGCAATGTGCCCTCGTGGCCAAGAAGGCCAATGGCATGATGGGATGCATCAAGAAGAGTGTGGCCAGCAGGTCGAGGGAGGTCATCCTCCCTCTCTACTCTGCCTTGGTGAGGCCACACCTGGAGCACTGTGTCCATTTCTGGGCTCCCTGGTTCAAGAGGGACAGGGAACTGCTGGAGAGGGTGCAGCAAAGGGCTACCAAGATGACTAAGGGACTGGAAGACTGAGGCATTTGGGTCTCTTCAGTCTGGAAAAAAGATGGCTGAATGGGGGACCTTATCAACACTTATTAATACTTAAAGGGTGGGTGTCAAGAGGATGGGGCCAGGCTCTTTTCAGTGGTGCCCAGCAACAGGACAAGGGGCAACAGGCACAAACTGGAACACAGGAAGTTCCACGTAAATGTGAGGAGGAACTTCTTTACTTTGAGGGTGGCAGAGCACTGGCACAGGCTGCCCAGAGAGGTGGTGGAGTCTCCGTCTCTGGAGACATTCAAAACCCGCCTGGACGCGTTCCTGTGCAACCTGCTCTAGGTGACCCTGCTCTGGCAGGGGGGTTGGACTAGATGATCTCCAGAGGTCCCTTCCAACCCTATGATTCTATGATTCTATGATTAAGTCTTGGGTTCCCTGGATGAATAAGAATAAAAATTTAAAAATGCAGGGAAGAAAACTAAGTGTCCCTTCGCAAAACTCATCTTCTACTTGAACAAGTGCAGTTGGAAAGGGATGAATAGACTGATCATTGCTTTTTAAGGAAACCATCATCTGTCTGTCTGAAATCTCTCTCCATGCTGTAATAGCTATTAACAGCATCTCTTACTGTAAGCACTATTTTTCCATCTTTATTTCTCATTCGTATATTTTGTATATATAGAAGTTCTGGTATATAATTAACTCTAGTGTATCCTCAGATACTCGTTCACTTTTTTCATACTAGTTATGTGACCAAGCAATTGATGGAGCAATAGAAAGATTTCTTTCTCTTAATTCCTTTTTTTTAAAAGGAATGTTCACCACAGGACCAAGGGCAACTCCTTTGGCAAGTTTGCCTGTGCTTTCTGAGTATTTATTTAGTATCATTGTTTAGTACTGAATTCTCTGATTAATCTTCAGTGACAGTAACTTCAAGAAAAAATTACACAGCTTCAAAAAGTGTGTGGGCAAATTCATGGCAGAAAAATCTACTAAGGCTGTTAAATATAAAACCAGAAAGTCCCTAAACTGCAAATTGCTGGAAGTTGGAAGACCGTTCCAAGGAAGTATCACTGTATCTTTTGCTTATAATTTTCCCTGGGCATCTGCTTTTGGCCAGCATTGGAGACAGGGTAGTGAGCCAGACGGATCTTTGGTCTGACTCAGTACCGTTACAATTTTATGGAAGTGTCATGAGAGAGACGTGACAGATGCCGGGATGCAGGTGAAGAAGCGCTTTTTTTATTATAGGTAACTCATTTTTTTTTTCCTTTTCTTTCTTTTCTTTTTAGTTTCTTTCAATTTTTTTTCTTTTTTTTTTTTTTCAAGTAATTAATACGCTATGTTTTGCTCTGAGAAGCCATTTAGAGTCAGTCATTGTTTTGGCAAAGCTGGCCTTTGCAAATTCTACCTAATTGCAAATGTTGTGGGGAAAGAGAAACCTCTATCCCTGGAGGAATTAAAGCTCTCAGTGAGAATTCGCTGGGCTGATCCTTTGTGTAACCACAGTGTTGTTGCTGAGCTCCTGCTCTCTATTAGCCTCCCGTGCAGTCTAGGGTTTAACTTGGCAGAACTCAAGGTTTTCAGAGAAATTGGTTCAGCTCTTTAACCATCACGTTTACCAGCCCACATGCAAAATCCCTAAATATCAGAAGTCACGGATACTTTGAAAGCACATGAAAATCCATGACTCACATGACAGCTGTGACAAAAATGCAGTCTTTCTTACTCCCCTTTTGTTTATGGTCTTTCAGCCAATTTCCAGTCTGACAGTATAGAAGTTCAAGTCAATTTTCAAATAAATGAATAAAGTTCAATATCAACACCTTGAAATCTTTGCTAAAACTCAGATACAGTTTTCACTGTGTTCGCTTCCTCTGTAGCTCTTTTAAAGTACAGAATAATAAAAGAAAAATAGGCATTGTTTTCCTGAAAAGACTTGTTTTTATATATATTTATTGTATTTATTTGTGGTTTTAAGAGTTCTTTTTGCATCTCTGGTACTCAGGTATTTATACATAAATATTCTAACATCCTTTCTTTTAAATATATTAATATGAATGCCAACCACTGCTAAAAGGGAGAGGTCTTCAACTGCGTGATGGTAGGTTAAAAGAAAATTGCAAGGGCTGTCAACTTTTGTAAAAAGCTTGAGACTATGTCAGTTCATGAAAAATATCAATAATCACAGATTTTGAGATCTCACCCACTTATTGAATGGTCACTTGATTTGCCATAAATCTATACAGCCAAAAGGGGTATTTCTGCCTTCCTCCCCTCCATCGCACTTGACTACTGTCTTTTTCTGCCTCTCCAGTGCTGTCACTAGCACTGTTCTTCAGCCTGATCTTTCTACCACATGGCTGCATGAACTCTTGCAGTGGAACACGGTTGAGTGTGGGCAGGACTGTTCCTCTGGCGCAGCACAAATGAGTGTCTAATTAAAGTGGGCATGTAACCATGACCCCAGCCCTTGGCTTTTCCATCAAGTATTGTGTGCTGAATGGTTTATCTGGGTTGTTTCTGTTCCATCTGAGGAAGGTTACACAGGGGAGGAGGCAGGCTTTAAAATATGAATGTGAACCAGCCTCATAGTACCTGCCCTAAGCCGAAGTTAAGCTGGTCTCCAGTTACCCCACAGGCAGCAGGGTAGCTGTGGAGTACGTGCAGCACAAGCATGCTGAGCTTCTGTACTAATGCCGTCACCAAAACAAGCAATTTGCTGATATCTGCAGACAATTAACCACTTAAATGTTTGCCAAGGAGCATTATTTGGACCATACTTTGAGCCTGACAAGGCCAGTTGCAGCTGTTATCTGGAAAGGGGATGAACGAGGGCAGAAAGTGAAGGCCTCCTAGTACATGCTGTACTGGGAGATTATAGCTGTGGGCCATTGCCTTCTCTCTTCTCTTCTCCTTGACTTCTGCCAACTGTTAATAAATGCTCACCAGGGAAGAAAAAGGAGTGGTGACCTCTCAGTAGGTTTATCAGCCAGAGGAAAGCAAGGACTGTGAGGAAGAGGAGGTCTATCCAGATAGTGGTGCTAATTCAGGACCCAGCAGGAGAAGAGCAGGACTGCAGCTGCTGTTGGCTACTCGAACAAAAGCGCAGTCTCTTGCAAAGGAAGGATAAAACATGGCTCCTGGTGGCAACTCCAAATCTTTCCACCTGTGTCACCTCCAGCTTTGTCTAAGAGCTTTATTTTTGACCTCCTCGTCTGGAAGCAGTGACACAACTAAATCTTACCCAGAAACAATGGTTAGATGTACTGGGCATTCAAATGCAGCCCAACACATTGTAGAAGCCTCCCTAAGCTCACACAAACTCATACATTAAGAAAATTACAAGACAGGTGATCATATGAAAGCCCACTTTCTCCTGTGAAATACATCTGCTGGGGTGTGAGAGGGAAAGGAATCATCCAAGTCCACAGAGGATTAAATTACTCTGTTGAACTCAGTCTTAACAATAACAGCAACAGTCATGATCATCCCCTGCCTCTGAACATGGGACAGTTAATAATATCTCATGAATAAGGGCATAAAAGGCAGTTGTGACTGTGGAGGCATGAACATGGTTTACAAAAACCTTTCAGCAAGGCAAGTGACAGAATCCATCTGGATGAATGCATTGATTATAATGTGATGGTCCAGAAAGTACGAAAACTGCTTTCCCTTTAAAGGGAAGGACTTGACATCAGAAGATACTTAGCCAGAAACAAGCTAGGAGCCATACTGCTTACTCCTGACTCACCTAACCGCGTTTAAATGCTGAAGATGCTTTTCTGATCATTTGAAATTTTGTTCTAATTATGGCCTGAAATTGTATTTCCTGACTGTTAATTGGCGATGTTCTTCCTTCCTTCCTTCCTCTCTGTTTAAATAGCACTATTGATTATACACTTTTTTTCCATTACCTCTCCTAATTACTTCGAAGTATAGATATTAGCAATTCTGTCTGTTCACTACCTAACTTGCTTCTACAACCAATAATGGCTGCTGTGCAGTGCCTTCAAGGAGCAGGTGATGGATGGGTATGTTTTCTTGTCATTTCTATATTTACAATTCCTTTTTGCCATGCTTTCCAACTTTACCATTTACTTGTTATATTGCTATTAAAGAGGGGTTTGAAACGTCATTTTGGACATTTCACCTCCAATAGTAATGCTTCTTAACTTCTGGTTTTTTAAAATTTATTTACTTCCTTTTTTTGGATTGCTGTAGTTTTCTTCCTCTTATTAATTTTTTTTTCCCCTCATTTTGTGTCTTTGTGAAATGTTCTTATCTGGAAGAGAAATAAAGGCAGAATGCAGTTTTCCTGTTTCCCTTACAAGGTATGTTAGAATCACATCTTTGAGCAATCCCTCCTGAAGACCTGTTGGCTGGTTTCTGGTTTTGACTTCTTTTTTGGAGAAATTGTAACCTGTTGGGCCTTAATTATAATGACTCCAAGATTCTCCAGCTGCCTTGGATTTTACTATTTCCTCTTGCTATATTTCTTCCACTACTCCACCTCTTCTTTGCCTCCAACTCTTCTGCTCTTCTTCTGATGAACTGAATTAAAACTTTCACTAGCAGAAATTATGGTGTGCAGCTGTGCACACCATTTGCTGATTCCAGATTCTTTCCCTCTGTTTATGCTTTCCACACAGATTGTTGCTGCCACTGGAAAAACAAATTAAATAAAACTGGCACCCGGCTTACTGGTGAGACTAGCAGTAAACAAGCTGGGGAATGTTGGAGCTGTGTGATAGCCTTAAGAAAATGAAATTAAATAAAAAGCCCAGCTGCAATGAACCATTTAGCACAAATACCTAGAAAGTATCATGAAGGTGAGGCATCCCAAAGGGGGATGGCTGTGGGCTGATTTTTATTGAGCCTAATAAGCTTTGGTGTCTTTCTCCGGGTTAGAGAGCTAACAGGTTGACTTGGAGGCCCTGGGAAGGATAACTTTCTCTTTCTAAAAGGCCAGGATTTCTAGTAAAGCATTTATTTCCATTGTCCTATTCTCAGCAAACGATTTTGCTTGCTTATTAGTTGATGAGTATGGAGAATAAGGGGAAACATTCTCTACTTGGTGTTAAGATATACATATGGGTCTGCTGAGATATTTCTAGTCTGGAACCTAACTGGCAAAATGTTGGGTATTTTCCAACGTGTGTCGCCAGCTGCATGTGAATATGCATCCCTGAAATGCTAGCATTTGGCAGCCATCAAGATCTGCAAATATTAAAGTATTCATTCTTGGATCTACCTATATGTTTATAACTTGCCTCCCCCAACTGTGTGTGAGAGTCCAAAACCAAAGAATCCCCAAATACCCTTTATATGCTCTCTGGCTCTCACTCCCACACACACTCGTACGTGCATGTGCATGTATGCATAGTTATTAGTCAAAGACACATGCAAACATACACAAAAAACAAGGCAGAAAGGAAAGCTGCTCTTGAAAGAACATCATTTGCAAGTTGTAGCCTTTACAGTTTCATTTTTGTTCTTTTATTTGATCACAGATATTTCATGTTTCTCTTGCTTTTATAAGGTATTCTGTGCTGAGTATGAAGTTACCAGAAGCTTGCGGAGGGTAACAGGGTGGATTAAGGGCACATCAGAAATTGATCTGAGAAAGAGAGTATGGGGTAGAAAGGAAGCTGCCAGCTAAAGAGGGGGCCTCTAAAGGGCAAAAAAAAAAAAAAGCTTGCATAGCTTTTCGGATTCTTATTCCAAATGAACTTGCAAACCTCTTCTCCTGTGGGTCCAGCCAAGTGATTTCAGCCATTGCAAGTGATGATTGCTGTGCATACCTCTGTCGCAGAGGCAGCAGGCATCGCTGGAGAAACGTGGGATTTAACAGCTGGTGGGGGGAAGGGTGGAAAAAGCAGAAAATGACCCCCTACATTTGAAAGGCGTGATGTTTCTTGCCTTGTCCCCCTCGCCCCCACCGCACTTCCTTCCCTCCCTCCTACACATGCATTAATAAAGCGAATAAGGATTTCAAGCTATGCAGTTCTTGGAAATAGGTTGGAGAGCCGACGGTGCTGTAACTGATGTGTGATTCTCCTTTTAGGAACGAGTCCCATGTGCTGTGCACAGGGGCTGGGGCGCAAAAGCCTCGCTGCCAGCCCAGGCAGAGGCGAAGCGTCCGGAGTCTTTGGTTAACATTCCCCCAGTGCTGGGAAAAACTATTTCTGAAAGCAAAATGGTATTGTATATGTAAGATATAATGTAACTTTTTTTTTTTTTTTTTTACAAAAGCTGCTATTAAGCGCGGTGTAGAGCTGGGAGGCTCTGAGCAGGGCAGGACACTTCACAGTCAGATTGAAGACGGCAAACACATATAGGAGATAAAACTTTGAGATTCTTTGGAGGGAAACCTGGTCAGAATTCAAGCTTTTGGTGTGGACACCAGCCTCATCTCCTGCCTTGCTTCTGTAGCCAGTGCCTCCAAGTTCCAGAAAAGTCAGACTGGAGATGCAGTCTCTTCTCTTGCTCTTTCAGCCCCCGCCGCCGCCACCACCACCGCCACCTCAAACGGGTGGCTGGTGCATTGGAGGTCCTGCTTTCGTCTGACTCATTCTCCTTTTCTGTCACAGTGACCTCCAGTGGTTCTCTTCATTTACGTCCTGCATGCTGTGTCCTTCTAAAGAAATTTGGTTACTTTTTTCCCTTTTTTTTTTTTTCCCTTTTCTTTTAAACATCCACAGAACAAAACCTGTTGAAGGGAATAAATGGGAATGCATCAGGTTTTTTAACCACGTTATTGTTGTTGTTCATTCGGGCACTGGATTCCTCCTTGTTGAACGTGCGGGAAAGGTGTGCATCTGTGAGACTGGTGAAATAATTAGCTGGTGAAACAGAACCATTATTTGTGACTATTAAATGAATGAGTAAAACTGTTCTGAGATCTGCCAAAATGTTCACATAGAAAAATCAGACTGCACAAGGGGAAGGAGGGGGTGAGAGGCTTGGAAAAACTGATTTGCTCAAGTTTGAAGCAGGTCAGGGAAGACTGGGGGAGGGGAAGGGACTAACTTCATCTCTGAGGTGGTCCCACTTTCAAGAACTTTGTGAGCCCTCTTTCTGGAAGTGGTTCTCTTTATACATTCAGACTCGGCTGGCAGCAGTCACCTTGCTTTGCCTTCTCTTATTTAGAGAAACAGCTGCATATGTCAGTGTTTTTGTTGCTCTTACTTTGTACCTTGTGCCAGAAGTTTTGAAGCTATAAGCCTGTTCACCTTCTAAGTACAGCATATAAATTTGTACTCTTAAAGAGGGATGATGGGACAGTCCTGGAAGATGGGAGTGAAAGGGAAGCACATCAGAGGCTAGGACTGAGACACCTCTGTATGCAAAGAAGAGACAAATCATTACAAACTGGAAAAGGAACTGTGTTGAAAACAAGTCAAACACTTTCGAACTCTGAGAGGCCCTTGGGAATATTTTTTATGCAGGCAAAACTATGAGTGAACTCAATGGAAGGTTTGCCTGATTAAGGGTGGTTGAACATAACCCTAGAGCATCCCTCCTCCCACCTGCCCAGGCCGAACAAAAAAAAAGCAGAGGTCTGGGTGTTAAAAAAAAATGACCATGAATGAATTCATAGCCTGTTGTTGCAAACGGTATAAGGAAAAAATGACGCATAAATTTTGCTGCTTGGAAGTGCCTGCAGTGTTCGCTTTAGTTTGGAGGTAGCTATGAATCTCATCTGCTGTGAGATCTTCCTCATTCTTGCTAGCCCTGTCTAGTGGCAGAAGGGAAAATACTGATGAAGTACAGGATGACTCTCAAGAATCCAGCGTGAGATCAGCCTCTGGATTATGTGCTAGCTACTGTTATTTTTTTTCCAGTTGGATGAAAAGCCTGCTCTCAGACAAGCGGAGTCCGCCTGTACAGGAGGCAGATGACGAGCGGGTGAGGGCAGCCTGCAGCACGACCTCTGATGCGTGTGCCCTGGTCCCGGGGATCGCTCCTGCTAACATCAACAAAAGCTCTGTGGGGTGTTTATAGTGCACCCAGACAAGCATTCCTTTCACAATACCTAACAGACGTTGTATATACCACCGTAGATTGTTCCATATAACCCTACCTAGGCTCTGACAAATAAGACCACATCACGGACTGCTCTTTCCCAGCTTCAGACGACTTGCCAGTGTGCTCTCTTTCCTCTTAATACGTTAAAATCACCTAGGATGAGCTGCACATTTTCCTGAGGTCTTTTTTTCTTCAGAAAGTTTTAATTAGACCCATGTAGTTGTTTTTTATTATGCATGCATATGTTCTTACTGCGATGCTGTTTAAATAATAACATGCACGCAAATTGTTCATGTTAGTGTGTTCTAAATTTACTGGTGATTTTGGACTGTGAGACTAACTCTTGTTATGTCTGTCTCTGTTGGTCTCTGGCTGCTGGCTTTTTTTGTAAGTGTAACTATTAATGGTCCCCGTGGGTTGATCTTTGTCTGATAAAACTGTCTCTTAAATGGATTAAATATAAATGACAGATCATCTGTCACTAGAGCTGCTCTTAACTCCAAGTATTTATCCCATGTCATCTTATCATTATCCGAATAGCTCGAATGCAGTCATAGTGATTGTGATATATTTATTTAAAGTTTTCATTCTCCTGCCAATATTGAGCCTCTGAAACTGAGCAAAGCTGAGAGCTCTGCATCTGCTTAGCCCTATGGAGTTCTGACGTGAGAGTAAGTGAAATGTTAAAAAAAAAAAAAAGTTGATGTCATCTGCATTTCTTTAATGCAGATAGCATTTTCTGTATCTTGTTTCATGATCTGGTGTTTCAAATATAAACAAATCTACTCTGTCCGGTAAGGAACTTCCTGTAGCCATTGCACAACAGCTAGGCTACTTGAGAAGAGGCCTTTTAAAGAACAGCCTCTCTGTATCTTTCACATTTAAAGAAACCCAGGGTTTTGTCAAGTTTTTATACTGGTGCCAGTTCCTCACAGCGTATCATTTGGAACCGACTGTCACCCAAGCGGCTGTCAGTAATGCTGCCCTGTGCTGCTCAGTTGTACCGAGAGATAAGCCTTCAGATCTTTCCAGTCGCTGCTGGTGGCTCTGCCAGGGTTCTTCCCAGGAGTACATCGACTTTGCAGAGTCCGTGCATTGCCACGCTTTTACTGTGTGCGACTGATAGATTCGACATCCAGCAAACATGTAGGGCCTCTCTGCGATCCATTCTTGCAATACCAAGCAGTCCTGTATGTAAACCACCCCTCTGTGCTCAAGGAGACCATGCAATCCTGGATTACTGATTGATTATGAGCAATCATGTGGGACTTGTATTGGTGTATTAGACTCAAACTGCTTGAGGCTGCAAAGCAACCCTGTCAACCCAAGGTAAATTGAAGCTAACTTCTCAGTGTAGTTGGTGAGTTACAAGGAGCCTTGTCCTTCATCTCTTGTGATTTCATATGTGTGAGCGGAATGTCATCACTATACAATGAGAAGACTCTTAATTAGCCCCAAAAGCATGATAAGCCCATTCTGTCTTACGGAAAATTTATTAAGTCTATGTGCTTTCCTGGTAAATCTCTCCTGGTTATTATTGGAACAGGAACTGGAGCGATGCAAAAGGTAGAAAGGAAAAGAATCTTCTTGGCTGCTGGCATTGAAAACTGTAGACATTTTAAGTGGGTACAGCAAAGCACTAAATCTTCCCTGTTTTGTCTCAGAATTGCAAAAGCAGGCTGGCCTGAAAGCCTGACTGAGGAACTGGTTACTAATACCACCAATTCTTGTGTTGATGGGTCTCCACTCCTATGAGCCCCAGCCTGGATTAGAACAGCCTTTGGGCAGTTCACATTTCACACCGAGGGCTGATCTGGTTGCAGTACTGAACCACTGACAAAGTGGTATACAGACACATTTTCTTCTTCTTGGGGAAAGAATTGGTCTTATTTAGGCCAGAGTTTAGCTGCGCTCAGTGATTTACTCTGACATGCATGTGTGTTTCCTCATCCTTTCAGGGTCAAAGAGGCCAAGAATTAGTTTCTGAACACCAGTAAAGTGACTAACAGTGTGAAAACTTTAAATGTGTCAGAGTAGGTCTTCTTCATTCCTCTGGTGTAGCAACAAAATGGAAAATTTGGGTACGTATTGGAAAACTCAGGTTACAAGGTGGGATATTTTTTCCTTTTGTCGTGCCCTTGTTTTCTACTTGAGCGATCCAGATCTTATAAAATGTAGTTCTAATGGCACTAATCCACACAAATCCCTCCAGCCTTTAACATGCTTGTACATGCACAGTCGTAGCAAGAAAGGCCGTTCCAGTATCTTGTTGCTAATGAAGGACTTTCATTAGTGCGTACACACAGCTCACCTTGCAGTTCCTCTGGGGAAAAAATCTCTTCAAATTTTCTGAAGTTTTCCTAAGGGAAACTTGTCCACAATACACGGAATGGTCTTAAACATGCCCTCTAAAGTCCAAGCATATATTCTAGTGTAGCAGTGCACCCAGGAAGGTGCAGAGGCTGCTCACCTGCATTGTCAGAGAATGGGATACAGCTGTTGGAAAAGGCCAGTCCATGGCATATGCAAAGCAAACCATTCCGTTGGATCACTCACTCATTCAGGAGGGGCATGGAGAGGGTTAGCTCATAGATATTTTCCACAGTAAATTAGTTAACAACTATAGGAAAAAATTATTGTAGTTGTGAGGGGAAGAGTCCAGGAAACCGATTAAAAGGGAGGACTCTAGGGGGTATATATTCAAAGAATTGCGTGGGAAGTTGTGTGCATAACTTCCACTGAAGTCAATGTCTAGAGGGGCATTGTGGTGGATGGGTGATGAGAAACCATTTTTAAGCGTGGTCACCTTTATCTGGGTGAATACTGAAGCCTGTGACTGATTATCTAATGACTGTATTCACAGCCTGAGTGAAAGACCTGGCATAACCAAGCATGAAAAAAAACCAAAAACCAACCAACAAAAACCGAGTGGGAACAAGGGAGGAAAAGGGGAGGGTGAAAAGGGAGGGGTAGGCTATACCATAATGTTTTGCCTTTCTGCACCAAGCTTTCAGCAGAGCTCAGAACATTTTAGAAAAGTGGGCAAGTCTGACCCCATTTTGAATAATAAATGGAATAAAAAAATAAAATTACTTCTCCAAAGAGCCCCAGTGCTCCTGTTGTTAAAATCAGGGGTGAATGCATATGCCTCTTTCCCTGCTTTGTTGTTGAAGCCCTCAGAAGAAACTGGTGGTGGTTCTCAGTAGAGCACAAAATGTATACTTTTTAATTGAGTTTGTTGCTCACTTGGCCCAACTTCTCATGGTGACGGTTTCCATTCTATTATGGGAGGTATCCTGGTGTGGTGCTTAAAGGTAGTTTGTGCTTCCTCCACTTGTATCTATTTTGTAATAAAGTAAAGACCTTCAAACTCCAGAGAAACTATTCCAGCACCTTTTCTCTGCAGTAAATTATGACCAAATAACAAAATGTTTTAAACTCTCAATGACTGTAACTAAATACATCCAGCATTTCCCTACTTTTTGAATTACTGCAAGAGCCAAATTCTCTGTGGTGGCTCAGGAGATCAAGGGCACTTACTCATAAGTGAACATGCATGCTTACTACACTGTAGGTGCATTGTATTGGGAATAGTGCTGTCCACATGTTGGGATGGTGAATGCCTAAAACTAAGCCAAATAATTCCTGTGCCTGAAATGCCTTCCTTGAGAGCATAGAGTCATTTCATAGTATAGGCGTAAACTACATTGGCCTTTTTTGTGTGTTTCTTGAAAGCCAAATGAATGTCTGTATTTACAAAGTACCACGAAACAAACTCCACTGGAACTCCACTGTTGGTGAGTTACCACTGCCAAGTGCTCAGGGTCTAAAAAGGTCTGTTTTTGAGGTCCAGCACAGTGTAGCTGCTGTGAAGAACTGTCATCATTTGGTGTCTCTTAACAGCTTTTAAGTTCTGTAGTAAACATGGTGACTGCTTTAAAACCAGAGCAGCAGTGGGGCGCCAAATGTAGGTTCCCCTTGGAGGTCTTGGGCAGCAACAACGTTTCTGAATGTGTTAGCTGGATCTGAGTGCAGCTGTTCAGCCCACTTCTGAGGTAGTCAACCATCTCCTAGTATGACACCCTGGCTTCATTTCTTTGTAATTCTGGCTCGTCTTTGACCTCTCAAGCTGAAAACTTGTAAACCGTCTTTTAGAAAGTTTCAGCGAAAATAGTCATACTATTTTTAAATGCAGAACAAGGAAAACACATTGTATTATCCATGTTAAAAATATTCTGGAATTCTTTCTGAGAAGCTGTAGCACCTTTGTGGCTCAGGGGAAAACATGGAAAATTGGAAGTGTATCTTTCGCATTAGAAATGCTCTTTTATCACCTTAAAGAACACCTGGCCATGTTGTAACCCTCTGAAAAATCACACTCATTGAATGAAGGCTCCTTTATCAGCAAAAGCTTTCATCACTGAGCATGGTCCAACTCCTGTGCATGACTGGACTTTGAGAGCACTTCCCTTACTGAACAGCCAAAGGCACCCCACCACCCTCCAGCTCCCATGTTGCACCCGGACCACAGACCCTGCCATCTGAGCAGGCCTGTGCTAAGAGGCTATGAGGGCAAAGGCAGACTATTCCCACAGTGCCTGCTTAGCCAGAAGATTGGGAAAAGGCACTGGGATAGGGCAACGTAAAGCAACAGTGAGGAGAACACCTCCCCACACTACTCTGGTTGGTTTTCCTGCTGGCAGGTAGGTAGAGAGCTGGAGGAAACTGGTGTGGAGAAAAGCTGGGATGAAGAGGTCAGAGAAATGCCAGAGGCCAAATGAAAGTTGCATGAGCCACGTTTCTTCTGGCCCTTCCAAACTCTTGGAGTGCCTCCTTATCCGTAATGCTGTCCATTTTAGGAATGTTTAGGTGTGCACGTATGTCATGTAGAACATCAGGTGGGCAGACATACATGAATGTGAAAGTACAGTCTTCCAAGAGGTCATACAATGTGCAGGTTGAAGCCCTAGAACTATTTTTTTACTCCTCTGCAATAATCATACCTCACATTTGACATCATGTATACCAGAAAATATCAGGATAAGTCCTGATTACTGCAGGGTCTCTGAGACAAGTTGAAGCACTAAGGTTAAACTGTCTGAAAAACCAAAGTCTCTGTAAGATTTTAGACCTGTGCAGTTAGGAAGGCAAAGCTGCTGTAGTTTGCCTCAGAAATAGGGGTCTTCAGGGTTTATTTTCCTGCGAAGCTGAGAGGTGAAAAAAAACTTGCATTCGGCTTTGCAGAGTTAAATCCAATGGTCTGCAGCAGTGACTTTCAAACCATAGTTTGTGAACCGCAGGATCTGTAGACAGCTTTTATAAGGCCTCTGTAAATGCCTGTAAGAAAAACAGGACTTCTGTTTGAATTCACTACAATCACAAATTTTACACATAGGAAGTAGCAAAAATTTGCAAGTCCTTAATGAAAAGTGTAAAGATAAGGAGGAGACCAGAGGCACTTCAGAATCAGGCCTCCTCTTGTGAAGTGGTCAGTTCTACAGAGCCAAGGTTTAGCATTTGGG